>NC_041390.1:556854323-556859339 GCF_002162155.2 Triticum dicoccoides | reverse complement strand
GGTCAATCCCGCCGGCGTTTAGCCGCCGGCGAGGCCGAAAGCGGCGGAGGGGCTCGGGATCGCCGTTCCGGCGACCATTCGGGCGGCGGAGACCACCCACGCGAAGCCCAGGCTCGCGCGCATCCAGTGGTTCATGCGGGAGGCTGCGGGGGCGGCGGAGCTCGCCGGAGCGAAGCTCGGGGCGGCCGCCGGAGTTCGGGTGAGGCGCGAGCGGGTGCTGCAGGGCATGGCAGGAGCTGCGGGCGGAGGCGTTGGCCTTCTGGGAGGCTACTGAGCACGGTGGCAGGTGCAGGCACGGGCTGCGGTGGCTACGACTACGGCGAGCGGTGGCGACGGGCGCGTTCGGGCGGTCGGGAGAGAGAGAACCAGGGGAGGGGGAGGAATGAGAGGGTGGGAGAGAGGTGCGGGGCGTCGCGTGGCGTCGTCCGGTCCATTCGGAGCGACGAGGGGAGAGGCAGGCAGGGAGGGAGGTGGCGTGGCGCGGTGGCGCGCGCGCGCGCTGGGCACGCTCCCCTCCCTCTGTCGAGGACGAAGACGACAGAGGAGGGGACGGGCTGGGCCGCCTGCTGGCTGGGCCGGCCTGCTGCTGGGCTGCACAGGGGGGAGCCCCAGGTAAGCTTCTCCTTCTTTTATTTTATCTTTTTTTGTTTTCTAATTTTTCTGACATTAGTTTTGATTTAATAAAATACTAAATCAATTTATTACCTTATGCCAATTTTTGCAGGAGCTAGATATATTATTCCAGAGCTCCTTTATAAATGGCATAATTTTTGGACCATATTTCATATATATAGCAATATATTTCCGATGCAAATATTTATCGAATTAATCCAAATGGCCAAAATAAATATCCATGAGCTCCTAAAAATATTGTTTTGATTTTTATCTCTGTCCAATATTTTCAGAGAGCAACATGAGCATTTTCTTGGACCCTTTTGGAGAAATTTTTATTTGGGTCATTTTAAAAAATGATTCTGAGGGTTCCACCAATCCTCATTTCAAATTTAAATGAAATTTAAACATGATGCACAAATGACTAGCTAGTCTAGGTCATACCAGACTAGGGATGTGACACATCCTAACAAATATCATCATCAATAAGACGCATGAAAAATAAACCAAGTGAGTCAAGCTCTACCCCAAGGTCCGGTGATGGGGTTATGTACCTAGGGTAGGGTCATGGACCTGATCCAAGTAACTTACCCCAAGACATCCTTAGAAGAGGTCGCCTTCCAGTCGACCAACGAAGATTCACTCGACTGGCCTGAAGGACTCGACCACGAAGACTCACTCGACCACCAGGAGGTCAAGAGGCACTCTGCACTGCAACGGCCTGTAATCAAGTAGACTTTATGATAGTAAAGGCCTTTATGTGGGGCGTTACCAGTAACGCCCCAGACTTAACTCACCTTAAACCCTCTCCTACGTGGGCTGGCTGGGGTCCTGGCGCACTCTATATAAGCCACCCCCTCCACAGGCAGAAGGGTTCGGCACCTTGTAGTTCATACA
The DNA here is from genome assembly GCF_002162155.2 of Triticum dicoccoides. NCBI lineage: Eukaryota > Viridiplantae > Streptophyta > Magnoliopsida > Poales > Poaceae > Triticum > Triticum dicoccoides. The sequence continues at coordinate 556,857,830 of NC_041390.1, read as the reverse complement.
CTCATAATTCACTCGACCGCCTCCGGGCTCCGAGACGTAGGGCTGTTACTTCTTCCGAGAAGGGCCTGAACTTGTACATCCTTTGTGCTTACAACCTCTCCATAGCTAGGACCTTGCCTCTCCATACCTACCCCCCACTCTACTGTCAGGCTTAGAACCACGACAGTTGGCGCCCACCTTGGGGCCGGTGTTTTAGCGATTTTGTGGAGAAGTTGCGATTCTTCCGAGTACTTTCATCATGGTGTCTGCTGGAGTTTTGGTCGAGGGTCAAGAGATCCGTCTCGGTGCTCTCACCTTCATCGCCGACGACTCCGCATGGCTCCAGGAGGCTCCACTCGACGTAGATGCGCTCCCCGTCCGCGGTGCGACGCATTTTCGCGCATGTGTCCGCGGCGTTCTGCTGCGGCAACCGTCGACCCAGTATCGGTCGGCTCCTCCATCGTCCACCCTCCCGGTCTCCCGCCAGCGCAAGCGCTCAGGCCGGTCGAGGCTTCAGCGATGGGTGAGTCACGCGGTGGCTCGCCAATCGGCCACTACCCAAGTTGCGGCAATCGAGCCCAACGAATCTCTCTACGGCTTGTTCGATCAGTCGACTGGCTCCGTAGAGACTGCATCCGAGTGCGGAAGCAGTGATCCAGCGGCGGAAATCTTGATGGTCGACGGGCCCCACAGCCCTCCTGGCTTCGCCCGTGGTGGTGGAGCAGGTGACGGCGGCGACCCTGCACGAGGCTACGAAGAGTACCAGCCCGAGCCACTCGACTCTCTGCAAAGAGAAGAACTTCGCCGCAGGAACGAGGATCCCCTGCGTTTTCCCATCGCAGGAGAAACCCCCGAGGCTCGTGCCTTGGAGGAGGCGCGTCTGGCCAATTTGGCCGAGCGCACTCGACTGGAGAACCTTCAGCGAGCACTCGACGAGCGCGCGCGGCAACGAGTTCCCGACACCAGTCGACGTCAACTCTTCCCGCCGACTCAGGTATATCGAACCCCAATTCAGAATTTAGCAGCTGCGACCCGTATAGCAGAGTCCATCCAGCCTTCGCAGTCGGAAGCTAGCAGAGGTTTGCTGCAGATCAGGGATCTGCTCCGGGCAGCAGGAGATCAGAATTCAGCCGTGTCTCAGTCGCGCAACAGAATTCACAGCCGATCCGTCACTATGAATACGGTTCAGTCGGCTCACAGCCCCAGATCGCCTCCGCGGCGCGAAGGGCGTGAGAATCGGCGAGATCAATATGGCGACAGACTCGACCGAGATGATAGGCGTCGAGTGCCCTATTCCCCTCCGAGGGGTGGGTCTTACGCTCCTCGGCAGCCAGATGATAGGCGTCAGTACAGTACAGGGCGTAGGGTTCCAGTTGACCCCAGAGAGCCAGGCTTCGACGCGCGATCCATTATCGTGCAAGGGTTGGTCGACCGGAACAGAGCCCATCGAGGCGCACTCGACAGAGATGTACCCACAAGCAGTCGAGCGCATGTTTCTGGTCCTGAATGTTTCAGCAGAGCTATCAGAGCCGCAGTTATTCCCCCCAATTTCAGGTTGGCAACAAGAGTTAGCAAGTTCACTGGTGAGTCTAAGCCTGAAACTTGGCTTGAAGACTACCGAGTGGCAGTTCAGATTGGTGGTGGAAACGACGAGGTGGCCATGAAGCATTTACCCCTCATGTTGGAAGGTTCTGCCAGGGCATGGTTGACTCAATTACCTCCTAGCAGCATTTACACTTGGGAAGATCTGTCCCGAGTGTTCGTCAAAACGTTTGAAGGGACTTGCAAGCGACCAGCTGGATTGACAGAGTTGCAAGTCTGCGTGCAGAAAGCTAATGAGACTCTCAGAGAGTATATTCAGAGGTGGATCACTTTGCACCACACTGTGGAAAATGTCTCTGATCATCAGGCAGTATGCGCCTTCAAAGACGGCGTCAAGAACAGAGAACTGAGTTTGAAATTTGGTCGAACTGGTGACATGACCTTGAGTCGGATGATGGAGATTGCTACCAAGTACGCCAATGGCGAAGAAGAAGACCGACTCCGAAGCGGCAAGCACAAGCCGAGTCAGTCGGAAAAGGGAAACACCAGTCGGAAACAGAAGCGGAAGGCTGAACCGGCAGCTCCTGGAGAGGCTCTGGCCGTGACTCAAGGAAAGTTTAAGGGGAAACCAAAAGGATCCTGGAACCCCAAGAAGGTAAAGGATAAAGAAGGGAACGACGTGTTGGATATGCCATGTCACATTCACATGAAGAAAGATGAAGAGGGGAATATCATTTACCCAAAGCACACCACTCGCCAATGTCGACTCCTGATCCAGCAGTTTCAGGGAAAACAGTCTAAGGACAAGGAGAAGGAGTCGGACAAGGCCGAAGACAAAGAGGACAGTGAGGGAGGATATCCGCATATCAACTCCACTCTGATGATCTTTGCAGATGTGGAAAGCAGAAGTCGACTGAAAGTGATTAACCGAGAGGTGAACATGGTTGCCCCAGCAAAGGCAAATTATCTGAAGTGGTCTCAAACACCCATCACATTCGACCAATCTGATCACCCGACTCATATTGCCACCCCTGGGAGGCAAGCTTTGGTGGTCGATCCAGTTGTCGAAGGCACTCGACTGACAAAGGTGCTGATGGATGGTGGAAGTGGGCTGAACTTATTGTATGCTGACACATTGAAAGGTATGGGCATTCCGATGTCCCGACTGAGCACTAGTAACATGAGCTTTCATGGGGTTATACCAGGGAAGAAGGCCGAGTCACTCGGCCAGATAGCTTTGGACGTAGTGTTTGGTGATTCGAAGCATTTTCGCAAAGAAAAGTTGACGTTTGAGGTCGTGGATTTTCAAAGTGCATATCATGCCATTTTGGGGAGACCAGCCTATGCACGGTTCATGGCTCGACCATGTTACGTGTACCTCAAATTGAAGATGCCCGGTCCCAAAGGTGTGATCACTGTCACCGGTGATAGGAAAAAGGCAGAGGAGTGCTTTCAGAAGGGCTCCAAGATTGCCGATTCCCAAGTGACAGCGGTCAAGTTCGAAGAATACAAGCAAAACGCAGATCCGAGTGACTTGCTGCGATCCAAGAAGCCCGCCACAGAGTCTGCATTCTAGTCGTCCGGTGAGACGAAGCCTGTTCACATTCACCCGACCGACCCTGAAGCAGCTCCAACCCGCATCTCCACAACACTCGACCCAAAATAGGAAGAAGCGCTCATCCAGTTCCTCCGTGAGAACTGGGACATTTTTGCATGGAAGCCCGCTGACATGCCAGGTGTTCCCAGGGGACTGGCTGAGCATCGCCTAAGAGTCGACTCGTCTGCAAAACCAGTCAAAGAGCATCTTCGGCGGTCCGCCGTCCAGAAGAGAAAGGCCATCGGTGAAGAAGTGGCTCGACTGTTGGCGGCAGGATTTATCCGAGAGATATACCACTCCGAGTGGCTCGCTAATGTCGTCATGGTTCCTAAGAAGGACAAGTCGCTCCGAATGTGCATTGATTTCAAGCACATCAACCGGGCCTGCCC
>NC_041390.1:556833500-556849910 GCF_002162155.2 Triticum dicoccoides | reverse complement strand
GGCTTAGCTGCAGTCCAAGCACTCGCCTAAGTTGTAAAAATCCTACCGAGTGAAGAGCAACCCTCTCACTCGGAGGCTTAGCTGCAGTCCAAGCACTCGCCTAAGTTGTAAAAATCCTACCGAGTGAAGAGCAACCCTCTCACTCGGAGGCTTAGCTGCAGTCCAAGCACTCGCCTAAGTTATAAAAATTCCACCGAGTGAAGAGCAACCCTCTCACTCGGGGGCTTAGCTGCAGCCATGTGCTCGCCTAAGTTATAAAAATCCTACCGAGTGGTAAGCCTGACTTCCACTCGGAGGTTTAGCCGCGGCCCAGTACTCGCCTAAGTGGACCGCAGGATAAGTCGATTGCAATAAAGGCGCCTTGCTTTGAACCTGCAAAAGACATTTCGAGCCGAAGGCAATCGTATTCAAGCACAAATTCAAGTTTGAATCGGCATCTAAAGGAACCGAAAGTGCTCAGGCATCAAGCCCGTTAAGGTTTGTCGGTTACAATTCCACTCGGCATACCGAGGCAAATTTAAAAGTATCGAGCCAGAAGAAGTTTTTTACCCCTCCTGTGGAGGGCTGGAAGGTGCAACGAATTCATCAAGGTCAATTCCGTCGGTGATCCGAGTGGCAGCTGCAAGGAAAGTTTCCATAAAGGACCTGAAGTCGTGCTTCTTGGTATTGGCCACCCGAAGGGCCGCCAGCTTCTCTTCTCGCGCATCTTTGCAGTGGACTCGGGCCAGACACAGAGCGACATCTGCACCACACCGAGCCGAGGACTTCTTCCACTCCTGCACTCGACCAGGGATTGTGTTCAAGCGGGCCATCAGCGACTCAAGGTCATTCTGAAGTGTCTCCTTAGGCCAGAGCGCCGAGTCGATGCGAGATGTGGCGGCCTTCAGCCTTGCGAGATAGTCCACGACAGCTGCAACACGAGACTCCAGTCGGAAAACATCCATGGCAACTTCGTCGTTCACCGGAGAATTGACGGGGTCGAGGTTTGGCTCCAGTCGGCTGGTTTCTTCTTCAAAGTTTTGACAAAATTCTGCAAGGATGATCACTAAGTCAAGGGGATAGTCGAATGGAAAAAGCCACAATTGGAAATATTTGCCAAACATGGAGGTTTACCTTCAAGCATAAGAAACAGCTTCTTGGCAAGGCCACTCAGGAAGGCCTCCAGTTCAGTTTTCTTCTCAGTCAATTTGTTGACTTGGTCGGTCAGGGCAGCTTTGTCAGTTTTCAGTCGACTGACCTCCTTGTTGGCAATCCCAAGAGCAGCTTTCAGATTGGTATTGTCTTGTTCGAGCTTGGTGACTGAAGCTAACTTCTCGTCAGCAAGCTTGATCTTCTCAGCTAGCTCAAGGTCTTTCTTCTGTTGGGCCTCCCTTACCTTACCTGCATGTTACAACAAGATCAGATTTTGAAACAAGCAAGGGGAAAAGCAGTCGTCAGGGTCTCACCAAACATACCTTCGGTCTCCTCCTTTGCCTTTGTCAGCTTCTCCTGAACCAGCTTCAAGCTCAGCTTGACTTGAGTGTGCTTGTGTTCCAGCTCTGAGTAACGAGCCACAAGATCACAAGAGTTCTGCGAAGAACCAATCGACTAAATGTCAAATTTAATTCACCTCCGAGTGAAAAAGGGAAAAACTCACGTTTCTAAGACTACAGCCGAATACAAGCATTCGACCGTAGTCTCAGGGACTACACCCAGTGGGTGCACTCAGCGTGCCCCCACTAATCCCGTTGAAGACAAAGTCGACCAGTCGACCTCAAAAAAAAAGAGCATTCTCTAAGACTGTGATCAACTGCAAGCAGTCGACCACAGTCTCGGGGACTACACCCAGTGGGTGCACTCAGCGTGCCCCCACCGGTTTGTGAAATCCAGTCGACCAGTCGACTGACAGAAAAATTGACATCATAAAGCCTAAGGCCGACTGCCAGCAGTCGACCTTAGCCTTGGGGACTACACCCAGTGGGTGCACTCAGCGTGCCCCCACCGGTTTGCGAAATCCAGTCGACCAGTCAACTGGCAGAAAGATTGACATCATAAAGCCTAAGGCCGACTGCCAGCAGTCGACCTTAGCCTTGGGGACTACACCCAGCGGGTGCACTCAGCGTGCCCCCGCTAACACGGAGTTTATTCGACACACCCACTGGGTGACTACTATAAATTCCGGAAAAGAAAAGTTTTTGGTAGCATATCCAACAGAACAAACAGTGGTCGACTGACCTGGACATTGCTTTGGAGGGCAGAACTGGCGTCATAAGCTGCCTGGCTCGCATCCCGGATGGTCTTCAGCTGCTCCATCATGAGTCCCGCCTGGCGTATCGCTTCCTTCGCTGCGCCAGCTTGGTCCTCAGGGACGTGGTGCGTCGTGAAGAGGGAGGGCTGCTGAGCACTCGTCAGTGGATTTGCGAAGGACACCGTGTGTCGAGTGGTGTTCTCTCCCTCCACAGTCAGAATCTCAGGCGCCGTCACATCCTGAGGCACCTTACTGGCGGACGCTTTCTGACTCCTCCTGCGTGTCAGTGGTTCTTCATCCTCGTCGTCGTCAGGGAGATTGACAACAGTGTTGGGTGGAGCTGCGGAGAAGAATCAGGATCAGAGATCGCGAGTCAGTTGTCACATCCCTAGCTTCTGGTATGCACTAGGCTAGACCTCATGTGTGCATCATGTTTAACTTTTGAATGAACTTGAAATGGGGTTTGCTCAAACCCTAGCATTAAAGGAATTCACTAGGTTCACCTAAAATATTTTCAATGTAAGTCCAAATGGCTTTCAAAAATGTTCATGATTTTTGACAAAGGTGAAAAACCTCTACCAAAAATGATGCCAATATTTTTGGGCCATTATGGATTTTTGAATAATCCATATTGTATTTGAATTGGGGCATTTAAATACTATTATTATTTTAAATGCTCCAACAATTCTGAAAATGGTTAAGGGCCTCTGTAATAATTCATTTAATGGCCACAATTATTTGCAGGATTTATTAAAATGATTTGGGCTATAAACTAAATCAGAAACAAAACTACAGAAATAGAAAAGAGAAACAAAATAGAAAAAAAGGGGGAGAGAGGCCACCTGGGCCACTTACCTGCTTACCTGCCTGGCCCAGCTTCTCCCGCGGCCCAGCCCAGCCCATCTACCTCGCCGCTCGTCGTCTTCCTCTGCCAGTAGGCAGAGGCGAGGCGTGGCGCGCGCCCGAGAGCCCCGGCCACCTCCTGCTTCGCGCTGGAGGCCTCCCTTCGTCCTAATTCGCGCCACGACGACGCCCCGTGTCCCCTCTCTCTCTTCCCTCACTCGCTGCATCTCCTCTCCCTCCTCTGTCTCTCTCCCTCGCTCATCCCCGGACGCATCGAGACCGCCGACGAGCACCACCGGAGCCACCAGCATCCCCACGCCCGGCCAGTTAGGCCACGAGCTCCGCCTTGGATCCGGGAAGCTCTACCACGACGCACGCGACGCCGGGTGCCCTGAAGCCACGCCATCACCGCCATCTTCATCGCCACGGCCGGCGATCGCCTCCGGTCGATTCAGCGCCGCTAGGACCTCCCCGAGCTCGCTGACCTCCTCTTCGGCATCGCGGTGAGCCCCGTTGTGTTTCCCCTTTCTCCATTCGCTCGCCCCCATGCTGTACCCTCCGTCTCACCGCAACCGGAGCTCGCTGCCGCCGGCCATGCTGCCGTCGCGGCCATGGCTCATTTCGGTCGCGTCCGAGCACGGCTTTGAGTTCGTGGGGCTCACAGGAAGCCCATGCGCAGCTCAGCTTGTCCAAAACCCCACCAGGGCCTCGCGCCTGTTACCACCCGAACTCCGGCGCCGCCGCGAGCTCCGTTCCGACGAGCCCCGGCGTTCCCGTAGCCTCCCACCTACCCCATCAGATGCGGGAGAGCCCGGGCTACGCCCCGGTGCCCTCAGCCGCCGCCTCCGTCGCCTTTAGCGCAAGTCCGGCGCGTTGCCGCCGCCATTTTGGTCGCCGCCGGCGTAAGTCCGGCGATGATGACGTGGGCATCATTAGCGGCTAACCCCCCCACACTAATCAACCCCTAGGCCACTGACAGCGGGCCCCACCCCTGGTCAAACCCCAGTCAGCGCTGGGTTTGACCGGGATTAGCTCCTGTGTCACTGACGTGTGGACCCCACATGTCAGGTTTGACCCGAGCCGGCCCCTGTTGACTTGCTGACGTCATGCCAACGTCATGATGACGCAGTAATGTTTTCTGGATTTAATTTAATTCTGAAATTTCAGAAAATGCCTAAAACTTCTAAAAATCATAGAAAATTAACCGTAACTCCAAATTAAATAAATTATATATGAAAAATTATCAGAAAAATTCAAGGAATCCATCTGTACCATTTTCATGCATGTTAGAACAACTTATCACTACTGTTTAGGACAAATGAAGTGAATGACATTTAAATAACCCCATATGGAGTTTGAATTTGAATCTTGGATTCAAACCAACTTCATTTAATCTGGTTTTAGGTGCATTAGCCCAAAACACATTCATATTGCCATGTCATAGCATGCATCATATTGTGCATTGCATTGATCGTGTCTTTTCTGTATTTGCCGGTAATTGTCCCCTCTCGATAGACGTGATACCGATGATGTGATCGTTGACACTGATGAAGACTCAATGTTATCTTCAGAAGTGCCAGGCAAGCAAAACCCCCTTGTTCATTCCGATACAATCCTACTCTCTCGCTCCTGCTCTCTTTTACTGCATTAGGACAACAACGATTCATTTGTTACTTGCTGCGGTAGCTGAACCCCTTTATCCTTTGCATGACCTGTCATTCCACAGTAAATAGATGAAACCCACTAGTATGAGTAGGAATTGTTTGAGCCCTGTTGTGCCTACTCATTCATGCTTGTTTGTCATGCCTGCTACTGCTTAGAGTTGAGTCAGGTCTGATTCATCGGGGATGAATCAGAGGCGTGTGAACATGTCCTACTGTGTGTGAGCTAAGTGTGTGAACACGATTTGGTAAAGGTAGCGGTGAGAGGCCATGTAGGAGTACATGGTGGGTTGTCTCATTGCAGCCGTCCTCAGGAACTGAGTTCTGTGTTTGTGATCCATGATTCAGCTACTACCATACATTGGGCCCTGAAATATGACCCCGCTCGACTTCTTATTCACCCTAGTCCTCTGTCCGGGAGTTGCAAGTAGTTTCTGGTGTTTGTAGCTTACTGGAGGCCGTGGACAGCGCTGACCGTAGGGGTGGGCTGTGATGCGGTAGGTACGTGGCACGGTGTACCGGATGCCCGTTTGGTATCTCGGGAACCCTGTTCACATCGTTTGGGGCTGTGAGCGAAACTCCGGCCGGATCTCCTCATGGATGGAACCCGAATAGGCGATAAACCTGGACTAGAGACTTGAGTGTTTAGGTAGGTCGTGGTCTACACCCACGTCGGCTTTCGCTTGAAGTCTGCCGAGCACATGTCGTGTGCAGACGCTAAGTGGTGGAAACATGTATGAAGAAGTACACCCCTGCAGGGTTAACATCATCTATTCGAATAGCCGTGTCCGCGGAAAAGGACTTTTGGGTTGCTTATATCAGTTCATAGACAAGTGAAAGTGGATACTCTAAAATACGCAAGATAAGCGTGAGTGCTATGGATGGCGTTCTCGTAGGGAGACGGGAGCGGATCCATAGTGGTGTATTGATATGGTGAATATGTGGACTCGTGTGCGCCACCTCAAAAGAGTTACTCGCAGTCGTAGTTCAGGATAGCCACCGAGTCAAAGCTGGCTTGCTGCAGTTAAACCCCACCATCCCCTTTGTTGATAATGATGCATACGTAGATAGTTCTGATGTAAGTCTTGCTGGGTACATTTGTACTCACGTTTGCCTATTTTATGTTTTTGCAGAGAGACTTCAGTCTCACTAGTATTTCCGCGTGGTCTTCGACGTTTAGCTTGTTACCTCAGCTACGATCTTGTGCCTCGGCAGGATTTGGTAGATAGTCAGGCTTCTCAGCCTTTTTCATTTATAGATGTCTGTACTCAGACATGATAGCTTCCGCTTGTGCTTGATTTGTATGCTCTGAATGTTGGGTCATGAGACCCATGTTTGTAATATCTCGCTCCTCGGAGCCTATTGAATAGATTACTTGAGTCATAGAGTCATGTTGTGATGCCATGTTGTCATAGAGTCATAGTGCCTTAAGCTGGTATAAAGAGTTTCAATGATCTCTGAATCAAAGGTAATTCTTTTGCCACTTAAGGGGAGATATTTACGAGTCACGGTTCCGAAGGTGTCTCGTTGTGGTATCATGGCAACTCAACTCCTCGCTACGTTGACAACCGTTCACCACCCTCTTAGGTGTGGAATTGTTGTCTACCTAGTGAACCCTTGTCATCTGCTTCACTCCATTCCTATGGGTGCGTGCTTCGTCTCTCAGCTCGAGAGATGTTGCTATGTCTCATTCTGTGAGTTAATCCTGAGTTGTTCGACCTTCAAGAAGATCGATCCTTCTAGAGTCTCCTTCTCCTCTCATTGTCATAATAACTGGAGTTCTCAGAACAAGACATCAAGACAATGATGGTGAATGAATCAACGTTCAACTGAAGTGCACCCTGGATCGTGAAGATTGTACTAGTTTGCGTTTCCCCTTCATCCTACCCTACGCTTGAATCTCGAGACGAGATTCTTGTTTAGTGGGGGTGAGTTGTCACATCCCTAGCTTCTGGCATTGCTCTAGGCTAGCTTCATGTGTGCATCATGTCTATATTTTTGAAACTTGAATTGAGGAATATTGGAAGCCTCAAAACCCTAAATAAAAGAGGGGCAAAAACCCTAGAAATCTCATTCATTGCTCCAAAAGGCTCTTCTTAAATGTTTGATAATTTTTGGTAAGGGTTCTGGTCCCAACCAAAATATTGAACATTTTTAAGGATTTATTTTTGGGACTTTGGATTTAATTCATTAGCTATTTGAATTTGAATTATATTCATATAATTAGAATATAATTTCAAATACCCCCTGAAATATTTTATAAGCTTTTGGAAAAGTCCATCTAGCAATATAAAATATTCAGAGGAGCTTTGGCATTGTTTGAATTATTATTTTAATTCAAAACAGTGGCAAAAGAATTAAAAAAAAAGAAAACAGAACTGAAATAGAAATAAAAGAGAGAGAGAGAGAAGGAAGTACCTGGGCCACTTACCTGTAGCCGGCCCAGCTCCCCCCCCCCACCTGGCCGGCCCAGCCCACCTCCTCCCCCTTGTTCATTCCGATACAATCCTACTCTCTCGCTCCTGCTCTCTTTTACTGCATTAGGACAACAACGATTCATCTGTTACCTGCTGCGGTAGCTGAACCCCTTTATCCTTTGCATGACCTGTCATTCCACAGTAAATAGATGAAACCCACTAGTATGAGTAGGAATTGTTTGAGCCCTGTTGTGCCTACTCATTCATGCTTGTTTGTCATGCCTGCTACTGCTTAGAGTTGAGTCAGGTCTGATTCATCGGGGATGAATCAGAGGCGTGTGAACATGTCCTACTATGTGTGAGCTAAGTGTGTGAACACGATTTGGTAAAGGTAGCGGTGAGAGGCCATGTAGGAGTACATGGTGGGTTGTCTCATTGCAGCCGTCCTCAGGAACTGAGTTCTGTGTTTGTGATCCATGATTCAGCTACTACCATACATTGGGCCCTGAAATATGACCCCGCTCGACTTCTTATTCACCCTTGTCCTCTGTCCAGGAGTTGCAAGTAGTTTCTGGTGTTTGTAGTATGCTGGAGGCCGTGGACAGCGCTGACCGTAGGGGTGGGCTGTGATGCGGTAGGCACGTGGCCGGGTATACCGGGCGCCCGTTTGGTGTCACGGAACCCTGTTCACATCGTTTGGGGCTGTGAGCGAAACTCCGGCCGGATCTCCTCATGGATGGAACCCGAATAGGCGATAAATCTGGACTAGAGACTTGAGTGTTTAGGTAGGTCGTGGTCTACACCCACGTCGGCTTTCGCTTGAAGTCTGCCGAGCACATGTCGTGTGCAGACGCTAAGTGGTGGAAACATGTATGAAGAAGTACACCCCTGCAGGGTTATCATCATCTATTCGAATAGCCGTGTCCACGGTAAAGGACTTCTGGGTTGCTTATATCAGTTCATAGACAAGTGAAAGTGGATACTTTAAAATGTGCAAGATAAGCGTGAGTGCTATGGATGGCGTTCTCGTAGGGAGACGGGAGCGGATCCATAGTGGTGTATTGATATGGTGAATATGTGGACTCGTGTGCGCCACCTCAAAAGAGTTACTTGCAGTCGTAGTTCAGGATAGCCACCGAGTCAAAGCTGGCTTGCTGCAGTTAAACCCCACCATCCCCTTTGTTGATAATGATGCATATGTAGTTAGTTCTGATGTAAGTCTTGCTGGGTACATTTGTACTCACGTTTGCCTATTTTATGTTTTTGCAGAGAGACTTCGGTCTCACTAGTAGTTCCGCATGGACTTCGACGTTTAGCTTGTTACCTCAGCTACGATCTTGTGCCCTCGGCAGGATCTGGTAGATAGTCAGGCTTCTCAGCCTTTTTCATTTATAGATGTCTGTACTCAGACATGATAGCTTCCGCTTGTGCTTTGATTTGTATGCTCTGATTGTTGGGTCATGAGACCCCTGTTTGTAATGTCTCGCTCCTCGGAGCCTATTGAATAAGTACTTGTGTCGTAGAGTCATGTTGTGATGCTTCGTTGTATTTGCACATATCGAGCATATTGTGTGTATGTTATTGAAATGCTTGGTATGTGTGGGATCTGACCATCTAGTTGTTTATCTTTAGTAGCCTCTCTTACGGGGAAATGTCTCCTAGTGTTTCCACCGAGCCATGGTAGCTTGCTACTGCTCCGGAACACTTAGGCTGGCCGGCATGTGTCCTTCTTCGTTCCTGTGTCTGTCCCTTCGGGGAAATGTCACGCGGTGAATACCGGAGTCCTGTTAGCCCGCTACAGCCCGGTTCACCGGAGTCCTGCTAGCCCAGTGCTACAGCCTGGATTCACTCGCTGATGACCGACACGTTCGATGCTGGGTCATGGATGCCTGTCCTTGTAAGTCTGTGCCACTTTGGGTTTACGACTAGTCATGTCAGCCCGGGCTCCTTATCATATGGATGCTAGCGACACTATCATATACGTGAGCCAAAAGGCGCAAACGGTCCCGGGCAAAGGTAAGGCGACACCCGTGGGGATACCGTGCGTGAGGCCGCAAAGTGATATGAGGTGTTACCGGCTAGATCGATGTGACATCGAGTCGGGGACCTGACATCAGTCGACTAAGAACGGTGTTAAGAATACAGTACCTGGGTTCGAAGTTGCTGCATCCTCCATCTCGTGGTCGTCAGCCCGAGCTGAGGTTTCAGAAGTAGCAGCACTGCAACTCCAAAGGATCAGTCGACTAACTTTAGCGTCGACCAGAGATAAAGTTCACACAAAATGAGAAGACTCAAACGACACAATTACCCTGATATGGTGGGGATGGACACTTTCATCTTTGGCAGGGGCTTGGTCGGCTTTGGCGGAGCCCCCCTAGGCTGCTTCGGCGCCTTTTCAGTCGGCGCTGGAGAAGTGGTCCTAGGGCGCTTGGTCGACTGCGTCGCAACCCCCTTGCCACGTTCAGTCGAAGGGTCGTGGACGAGCTTCGACCGCCTTTCCTAACGCGGTGGCACGACCTCCTCCTCTTCCTCCTCGTCTTCGGCGTCATCATCATCGCCGTCGTCATCATCATCGTCGTCGTCGTCCCCTGCAACGTCCGAGTCCCATTCCTCCTCGTCCTGGCTCTCGCCCCCACTCGGCTCACCCTCCTCAGTCGGAGTTTGTGCCCCATTGGGCATCGAGTACAGCTCGGTGAGGGCCTAGCAGATATCAAGACAATGATCAGTCGACCAGTCGGCAGAGTAGACAGAGATGAATGCGACAAGAATGCAGTGGAGAGCAGGGCAAGTGTACCTTATTTGGATCGCTGTTGTGGTCGAGTGGAGGAATCCTTCTGGCTCCGCGTGGGTTGTCCTTGTTTCCGGTGACGGCTACCATCCATCTCTCCAGAGTGACATCGTCGACTGCTTCTGGATGGACTCTAGTCTCGTCTTCGGTCCCACAGTACAACCACATGCAGTGGCTCCGGAACTGGAGAGGCTGGATGCGACGCCTGAGGAAAACCTCCAGGAGGTCCATGCCCGTCACTCCCTCCCGAACCAACTGCACCACGCGCTCCATCAACATCTTCACGTCAGCTTTCTCCTTCGGAATCAGCTTCAGAGGGGAAGGCTTGCTCACTCGGTCCATGGTGAACGGAGGGAGTCCACTCGACTGCCCTGGCGTTGACTGGACCTGGCAGTAGAACCAAGTCGACTGCCAGCCTCTAACGGACTTGGGAAAGGTCATGGGCGGGAAGGTGCTCTTATTCCTCACTTGAATCCCCAGGCCTCCGCACATTTGGACGACTCGGGTTCTCTCATCACCTGGGCTCGCCTTCTTCACGGACTGAGATCGACACGTGAATATATGTTTGAACAAACCCCAGTGCGGTCGACAGCCCAAGAAACCCTCACACATGGACACGAACGCGGCAAGATAGGCAATGGAGTTTGGGGTAAAGTGGTGGAGCTACGCTCCGAAGAAGTTCAAAAAGCCACGAAAGAAAACACTCGGCGGCAAGGAAAACCCACGATCCACATGGGTGGCCAAAAGCACACACTCACCCTCTTCTGGCTGAGGCTGCCACTCCTTCCCCGGAAGCCTCGCAGCTCCGTGGGGGATCAAGCCCTCGTTGGCCATGTCGAGAATGTCATTCTCAGTGATGGTCGACTGGATCCAGTCTCCTTGGACCCAGCCTTTCGGCAGGCGGGATCTGGACGAGGATCCTCCGCGGCTGGTGGATCTCCCCTTCGCCTTCTCCGATGCCGACGCCTTCTTTGCACGCTCCAGCGCCGCCGTCTTCTCCTTGGCCATGGTCGCTGGCGAGATGCGCGAAGGGAAGTGGTGCGGGGGCGAGAGCGAGCACACTGAGCAGGGAGGAAGGAAGCAGAGAGAGGGGGAGAATGCTAAGGCGCAGCACAGAAATCCTTGCCGGGCACATTTATAAGGTCCCTTCCGAGTGGATGACAGGTGGGCCCGGTCGATCTAATCATATCTGGAACAGTTATGCAGACGGGATACGTGGCGAAAAAGGCGGCGCGGAGATCGAGGCGTCCATGCCCCGTCCCATCCGAACGCCGCGGTCCGCCCCGCTTCGCGCGCGCCCCCAAATTTCGCATCCCGCGGAATCCGCGAGCAACAAATCAGTCTGTCAGGCGCGGTGTTTCCGGCGATCCGTCGCTCGGAGATCGTCGAAGCCTGAAAGATCACTCGACGCAAAAACAGAATGGATCAAGTCGACTGAAAGCAAGTTGTTTCCTGTCGACGAAGGGATTCTTTGGTCCAGAACAGCGCACAACCGGAGCGTAAAGGTTAATCGGAAACGACATCAACTCCTTCTTCACTCGAAGCCTCAATCCATTCGGGGGCTAATGATGGGGTTATGTACCTAGGGTAGGGTCATGGACCTGATCCAAGTAACTTACCCCAAGACATCCTTAGAAGAGGTCGCCTTCCAGTCGACCAACGAAGATTCACTCGACTGGCCTGAAGGACTCGACCACGAAGACTCACTCGACCACCAGGAGGTCAAGAGGCACTCTGCACTGCAACGGCCTGTAATCAAGTAGACTTTATGATAGTAAAGGCCTTTATGTGGGGCGTTACCAGTAACGCCCCAGACTTAACTCACCTTAAACCCTCTCCTACGTGGGCTGGCTGGGGTCCTGGCGCACTCTATATAAGCCACCCCCCTCCACAGGCAGAAGGGTTCGGCACCTTGTAGTTCATACACTCATAATTCACTCGACCGCCTCCGGGCTCCGAGACGTAGGGCTGTTACTTCTTCCGAGAAGGGCCTGAACTCGTACATCCTTTGTGCTTACAACCTCTCCATAGCTAGGACCTTGCCTCTCCATACCTACCCCCCACTCTACTGTCAGGCTTAGAACCACGACATCCGGATTATCCACCTCATTGTCAGGGGCCGGATTAGAAGATGCAGTGGTTCTTTTCCTATGGGCAGTCTTCTTTACAGCTTTAGTCTTTTGCCGGGTTGCTCTTTCCGGTTTGTCTGGTTTTTCTGGTTTCTCCTGCGGCAGTTTTTTGCTCCAAAACGGATCATCGCCCTGATTATGCAGACACTGATGTTAAAAAACAATGACCAGACATATCAATAACAGATTCAGCAAAGAGAAAAATCAAAAGTCTTACAGCTAGCGGTTTGTTGGTAGCACAGAAGGGAGGCAGGCCGGTTCTGGCGCAGACGTGCTCCGGTTCATTCAGTATCTTGTGCACAGCCTCTGTGATTTCTTCACCAGAGAGCTGGAGTTTTGAGTGTCGCAGTGGGTCATCAACACGGCCAGTATACTCGCACATCAAACCGGAGCACTGACTAAGAGGCAGTATGCTCCATAATATCCAACATCGAGCAAGGTCAACCCCTGTTAAACCATTGGCCATAAAAGCTCTGAGCTTTGATAGCTGAGGAGCATATTTATTTCTCTCCTCTGCAGTCAATCTTTGTGGAGAAGGGTGTGTATTGCTGAGCCGCTCCAGTCGAAAGCCAGGCAAGGGATTCTCACCAGCAGGGGAGGTGTCTTTGCAGTAGAACCATGTCTGATTCCATTCTTTGGGGTGGCTATGCAGTTTGGCGTGAGGGTATGAGACCTCTTTCCTTTTCTGAATCGCCACGCCACCCAACTCCGTATTGGAGCCGTCAGTAAATTCAGTACGACACTTTAGATGGAATAGGTCTCTGAACAGTTCCACTGTGGGCTCCTCCTAAAAGAACGCTTCACAGAGCACTTGGAAGTGACATATATTTGTAACAGAGTTGGGGCCAGTATCTTGTGGATGGAGCTGGAAATCGGCTAAAACATCCCGGTAAAATTTAGAACCGGGCGGTTTAAAGCCCCGGGCTAAGTGATCTACGAAAACAACAACCTCTCCTTCTCGAGGTGTGGGAGGGCATTCTTTGCCAGGAGCCCTCCAATGGATGATATCTTTGCTGCCTAAAGCACCAATCAGGACTAAATCATCCAGTTCAGCCTCTGTGACACGAGAAGGAACCCAATTGCACTCATACACTTGCTTGGCCATGATGGAATCTACAAGGTAAAAGATCCCGATTCAAAATTACATTGATTAAAGTGCACTGGAATGTACAATGTTAAACCGGAGACAACCTATCTAAACCGGAATTTTCATGAAGCAACCAACGTCTGGCGGTTCAACAAGGGGACTAATGGCATATACCGGTTTGGAATATTCTCTATAAGGTTAAACCGCCTGATCTAAACATTGAAGCAATTGAGATTGCGGATGGTTAAGTATGCAGAAACAGGTTTCACAAGATCTTGTTACGGCGTTGGATCTGAAGCAAGTTCAGAAAATAAGAAAAAATAGTCGAAGATCAAAGCAGAACAGTATGGAATCAATGGGCAGAAGTATATGTGAGATCTATGGTTTTGGGCAGGAAAATAGCGGCGGATACTGAAAGTTACCGCTATACAAAGCTAGGGTTCACAGGTGCATCCAGGAGCTAGTACATGAGTATGAACAAGTGATGAACACCGCAAGAACACGAAGCCCTAGATCAGATCTAGGTTGAGAAGAGCAAAGGACCTACCAGAGCTGAGGAAGACGCGGAAGGTCGCCGCAGTTTTCTGGTGCGTTCAGGTTGATGCAGCGGCCAAGGATGATGCAGAAGACGACAGCGGCGGCGGAGCTCTGAGACTGGCAACGCGAGGAAGACGAAGAGGAAGGGCACGAAGGGAAGAAAAGAAATGACCCTTCGGGCCTATTTATAAGGCAAAGGACATGTTTCAGGCACATAAATCAAGGGACCGCAGATTTTGGAAGTGGAGCTGTCACCTCAGTCATTGCGAGTCTATTAAACAAAAAGATATCATGGATGTTTTCTTTATGATAGATGACGTCACGCCGGTTTACAGCAACCAGAGAAGATGACATCACGGCGGTTCAACAACTACAAGAAGATGCTGAAGACGAAGATTTTTGCTAAGGATTGACATGAACCTGTTCAAATCAATCTGGGGCCTAATGTTGGGGATATTACTACTGGGCATGAACCGTCCTACCTGGGCCGGATTAACTTCATCAGTAGTTCAAAGGTGTTAAAGCCCAAAGAGGCAGATAAAGGCCCAGGGCCCGTAGTCGGTTTACAACATGTAGCCGTACACCGGTTTTGTGCATATACTTGTACTATAAGTTAGGAACAAGGAGAGACCAACCCGGATACAAGTATGAACCGGTGTTGGGACTCTCTGAACCGGCAGGCGTCACCCATGTATATAAGGGGACGACCCGGCGGCGGTTCAGGGAGACAGACAACAACTCGAGACATAGGCGAAGCTTGTTTGCTCCCTAGTCATCGAAACCCCATCAATTCCATCACAACTAGACGTAGGCTTTTACCTTCCTCGAAGGGGCCGAACTAGTATAAACTCTCTTGCGCCCTTGTGTCCGCTTGAACCCCTTCAAGCTAACCCATCGCGATGGCTCCACGACTAAGTCCTTTCTCTAGGACATCTGCCGTGTCAAAACCACGACACCAGCTGTGGTCGACTTGATCATGGAAGTCCTGGTTATCACTCCCGTCTGGACAGAACCGTACATCGCGTACATCCTAAGGAAAGAACTCCCAGAAGATGAAGAAGAAGCTCGACAGGTCGTCCGTCGATCCAAAGCCTTTACAGTCATAAAGGGACAGTTATATAGAGAAAGCGCGACTGGGGTCGGCCAGAAGTGTATTACACCAGAAGAAGGTCAGATGATCCTTAACGATATCCACTCGGGGACCTGTGGCCGTCATGCGTCCTCTCGGACCATAGTGGCTAAAGCATACCGAGCGGGGTTCTACTGGCCAAGAGCCAATGAGATGGCCAAAGAAATAGTCGACAAATGTGAAGGATGTCAGTATTACTCCAACATGCCACACAAGCCCGCGTCGGCCCTGAAAACCATTCCACTCGTCTGGCCCTTTGCTGTTTAGGGGTTGGACATGGTTGGACCACTGAGAACAGGCAGGAGCGGCTTCACTCATGTGCTGGTAGCAGTTGACAAGTTCATCAAATGGATTGAGGCCAAGCCTATCAAGAATCTTGATGCTTGCACCACTATCAATTTCGTCAGAGAGTTGATATTCAGATATGGAGTTCCGCACAGCATCATCACCGACAACGGGTCAAACTTCGATTCCGACAAATTCAGGGCCTTTTGCGCCTCTCAGGGCACTCGGGTCGACTATGCTTCGGTCGCTCACCCCCAGTCGAATGGGCAAGCAGAAAGGGCAAATGACCTAATTCTCAAAGGACTGAAACCCCGATTGATGCGCAATCTCAAGCACGCAGCAGGTGCATGGGTCGACGAGCTTCCATCAGTCATTTGGGGATTGAGGACAACCCCGAATCGATCGACCGGAAGAACCCCATTCTTTCTGGTCTATGGAGCCGAGGCAGTCTTACCGAGTGACCTGCTTCACAATGCTCCCAGAGTCGAGCTCTACTCAGAAGATGAAGCAGAACAAGCCCGGTAGGACACGGTCGACCTCCTATAAGAAGAAAGAGAAATGGCCTTGATTCGATCGACCATCTATCAACAAGACTTGCGTCGATTCCATGCCAGAAACCTGAAGAGCGGAGCCTTCCAAGGAGACTTAGTCCTCCGAGTGGATCAGCAGAAACCACACAAGCTCGCTCCTACTTAGGAAGGCCCCTTCATAGTCACCAGAGTCCTCCACAATGGAGCATACCACCTCTACAATGTCGATCGCCAGATTGATGAGCCACGAGCCTGGAATGCGGAGCTACTCCGCCCCTTTTATACTTAAATTCTCACTCCGATGAGATGTAATAAGAAAAACTCCTGTAGTTTATTTATCAAAGACAAGAGCGTTATAATTTTCCCAGTGATTATTATTGTTTTTTGTTTGCGTAAGAAATCCCCCAGTGGGTGGCTTAGCTGCGAATCCGCTTCGCCTAAGTTTGTAAAAACAGTTTCCTACCGAGTGGCGAGCCAGCCTCGCACTCGGGGGCTTAGCTGTGAATCAGTTTCGCCTAAGTTTGAAAAAATCCTACCGAGTGGAGAGCAATCCTCCCACTCGGGGGCTTAGCCGCAGTCCAGTACTCGCCTAAGTTCTCTCACTTAGAGACTTGGCTGCAGTCCGGCACTCGCCTAAGTTTGAAAAAAATTCCTACCGAGTGGAGAGCAATCTTCCCACTCGGGGGCTTAGCTGCAGTCCAGTACTCGCCTAAGTTCTCTCACTTAGAGACTTAGCTGCAGTCCGGCACTCGCCTAAGTTTGAAAAAAAATCCTACC
>NC_041390.1:556788475-556832950 GCF_002162155.2 Triticum dicoccoides | reverse complement strand
GCAGTCTAGCACTACCCTAAGTTTTCTCACTTAGTGCGGTCCAGCACTCGCCTAAGTTTGAAAAAAATCCTACCGAGTAGAGAGCAATCCTCCCACTCGGGGGCTTAGCTGCAGTCCAGTACTCGCCTAAGTTCTCTCACTTAGAGACTTAGCTGCAGTCCGGCACTCGCCTAAGTTTGAAATAATCCTACTGAGTGGAGAGCAATCCTCCCACTCGGGGCTTAGCTGCAGTCCAGCACTCGCCTAAGTTCTCTCACTTAGAGACTTAGCTGCAGTCCGGCACTTGCCTAAGTTTGAAAAAAATCCTACCGAGTGGAGAGCAATCCTCCCACTCGGAGGCTTAGCTGCGGTCCAATACTCGCCTAAGTACGAAACACATCTCATTCCTTAAGGACGACGAGGGGCAGGTCGACTGCCACCTTCTCCTGGGGAGCTTCGCCACAAATACAATGTGCGCTCCGTCCCACTCTGCGGTAACAGGGTGTGGGTCGACCGCCGCCTTCTCCTGGGGAGCTTCGCCACAAATACAAGACATAGGTCGACTGCTTCCCTCTCCTTCGGAGCTGCGCTGCGAATGCAAAAGTTGTCTCGAATGAAGAATGGGTTCACTCAGCAGGAGATTCATAAAGATATTAAACGGTAAACCAAGTTCGGGTAAATTCCAAAGGTTCCAAATCACAGATCGAAGTACTCGGACATGTAGCCCGAAAAAGGTTAACGGTTACAAAAACCACTCGGCATTCCGAGGCAAATTTAAGGTGGGACATAAGAGTTTGTTCACTCCGCGGGAGGAGGGCTGGCAGGCTCGACGAACTCATCCAGGTCGACGCTGTCGGCTATCTGAGTGGCTGCAGCGATGAAAGTCTCCATAAAGGTTCGGAAGTCGTGCTTCTGGGTGTTGGCGACCTTGATTGCTGCCATTTTGTCCTGTCGCACCTCCTTGCAATGGACACGAACCAAAGACAGAGCCACGTTAGCGCCACACCAAGCAGCAGACTTCTTCCACTCCTGCACTCGGTCGGGGATTTCATTTAGTCGAGTCATCAGGGACTCAATATCATTTTGGAGCTCAGCCTCTGGCCAAAGTGCCGGGTCAATCCGCGACATGGCGACCTTCAGTCGAGCCAAGTAGTCCACGGCACTGTCGATGCGAGATTCCAGACGGAGCAGATTCATGGCAGTTTCATCTTTCACTGGAGAGTTGATTGGATCCAAACCAGGCTCGATCTGCCCAGTCTCCTCTTCAAAGTTCTGGCAAAACTCTGCATTCACGGTCCAAGGATAAGTCAATTTTTGTACACTGAGTCGACTCAAAAAAAAAGTCAGTCAGAACAGAATGTGCACCTTCAAGCTTGATGAACAGCTTCTTGGCAAGACTTCTCAGATAACTCTCCAAATCATCCCTCCTGCGAGCAATGCCTTCCATTTTCTCGCCCTGGATGAGATTCGCCTTCTTCCAGCGCGAGCACTCCTTGTTGGAGTCATTCAGAGCGGTCTTCAGCCTGGTATTCTCTTCTTCCAACTGGCCGACCGAAGCCAGCTTCTGTTCGGCCAGAGCGGTCTTGTCGTCAGCCTCCTTACGAGCAGCGGCCAAATCCTGATCCTTCTTCGCCAGAGCTTCTCTCGGTTTTTCTGCAAAGAAAGGATGATTGATTCAGAAAATAGCGGAAGGGTACTCAAGCCTAAAACTGATGAGTCGACAAACTCGTCTTACCTGCGGCGCCGTCTCTGACCTTTTGCAGCTCTGTCCTGGCCAGCTCCAAGTCAAGGTTCAGTTGAATCTGCTACTTCTCCGAGTCAGCAAAGCGAGCTCCAAGATCACAAGATTTCTGAAATCAAAGGGGAGAAGTTATTTTTACAGCAAAAAAGAATAACAAAGGCAATAAATACTAAGACTACGATCGACTGCCCGCAGTCCACCATAGTCTCGGGGACTACACCCAGTGGGTGCACTTAGCGTGTCCCCACCGGTTCTGATCCCACTCAATTGGTCCGCCGGAGTCGAGTGAGGGGAATAAAAAAAAGAAGAGAGAAAGTGGAACTCAGACCACAATCGACTGCTAGCAGTCGACCGCGGTCCCGGGGACTACACCCAGTGGGTGCACTTGGCGTGCCCCCACCGGTTCTGATCCCACTCGACCAGATCGAGTGGAAGAGATAAACTACTAGTTCAGTTTATACATTCGGCAAAATACAAAGACTACAGTCGACTGCCAACAGTCCACCATAGTCTCGGGGACTACACCCAGTGGGTGCACTCAGCGTGCCCCCACTAGACCAAAAATTCAATCGACACACCCAGTGGGTGTACAGATGCAACAGTTTTCGGAAAGAATCTTCAGGTAGCATATCCTAACAGAACAAGCGGCGACCAACTAACCTGAACGTTGCTCTAGAGAGCCGAGCTGGCATCATAGGCGGCTTGGCTGGCGTCCCGCACCGTCTTCATCTTCTCCATCATAATGCCCGCCTGGCGTATGGCTTCCTTAGCAGCATTCACCTCGTCCTCTGGGACATGATGGGTCGCAAAAACTGAAGGCGGGTCGACAGGGGCCTGAGCAGTCGACGAAGAAGGCAGGGCACTCGTCGGTGGCTCATCGAAGGTAACAGAACCCCGATTGACGTTGCCAGTGTCCTGAACAACTGGTTCCGCCCTCGGCGTCGTCTGTAGCGCCCCGCTTGTAGGAGCTCGCCTATTTTTCCTCGTCGAAGGCCTCTCGGACTCTTCATCATCATCAGGGAGGTCAATAACATTGGGAGCTATGCAAAGTTCAATCGTTAAAGTCACATCACCCAATGGTACGCGTTGCAGTTGAATCGACCAAAATAAAGACAGTATGGCAGGGATCATACCCGGATTAGAAGTGACCGCGTCCTCCATCACCTCATCTTCGTCCCTGTAAGCTGAGGTCCCGGAGGTAGCAGCGCTGACAGTTCCAAAGTTCGTCCAGTTAAAACAAGAAAAACAAACAGCGCGGAGCATCGAGTGAATGCAAAGAGAGGCACTCACGCGAAAGCGACGGGGATATCAATCTTGATTTTCGGCAACGCCTTCCGAGTCTTTGGCTCTACAACTCTAGGGTGCTTTGGCGCCTTCTCAGTCGGGGTTGGCGAAGAGATCCGAGGGCGCTTCGAATACTGACTAGCTGGAGCACTTGCCTTGTCACGGGCACTCGGCCGTTCTTGCTCAAGCTTGGATCGCCTCTCCCTGCGAGGAGGCGACTTAACTTCTTCTCCACCGCTTGAGCCGTCGCTCCCTCCATCCCCTTCACCATCGGAAGTCCACTCGCCGCTTTCGCTGCCACTCGCCTCACCTTCCAGAGCTTGCTCCTGCTCCCCGTTGGGCATTGAATACATTTCAATAATGGCCTGAAAGAAAGCAGGTAGATCAAAGTCAGTCGACACAATATAGGCAGCTACGCGAGTGAATTCAGATTACAAGAAAAAACTCAGAATCAGACCTGCTCGGGTGCGTGGGACTGGTCGAATGGAGGGACTCTCCTGGCTCCCCTGGGATTGTCCTTATTCCCGGTAATGCCAGACAGCCACTTCTCCAGTGTGTCATCGTCGACCTCCTCCGGGTGGATCCGAGTGGAGTCTTCAAGACCCGAATACATCCACATCGGATGGTCTCGGGCTTGGAGAGGCTGGATGCGCTGCTGAAGGAAGACTTCCAAGAGATCCATACCAGTGACCCCGTCGCGACCAAGCTGGACCACTCGGTCGACCAGCACCTTCACGTGCGCCTTCTCCTCCGGGAGCACCTTCAAAGGGGAGGGTTTTTCCACTCGGTCCATCGTAAAGGGAGGGAGGCCAGTCGATTGCCCTGGCGTCGACTGGTCTTTACAGTAAAACCAGGTCGACTGCCATCCGCGAACTGAGTCGGGAAGAATCATGGCCGGGAAGGAGCTTTTCCCTCTCGTCTGGATGCCAAGACCCCCACACATCTGGATCACTTGGGTCCTCTCGTCACTCAGATTAGCCTTTTTCACTGTCTGGGAGCGACAAGTGAAAATATGCTTGAAGAGACCCTAGTGAGGCCGACAACCCAGGAAGTTCTCACACAAAGAAATGAAAGCGGCAAGATAAACGATTGAGTTGGGGGTAAAATGATGGAGTTGTGCCCCAAAGAAGTTCAGAAACCCTCGGAAGAAGGGGTGAGGGGGCAAGGAAAATCCACAGTCGACGTAGGTGGCAAGAAGGACGCACTCACCCTCCCGAGGCTGCGGCTCAGATTCCTTCCCCGGAAGCCGCGCCGAGTCATAGGGGATCAGCCCCCCTTCGGCCAAGTCGTCGAGGTCTTCTTGGGAGATCCTCAAGTGGATCCAGTCGCCCTGGATCCAGCCCCTCGGCAGGCCAGACCGCGAGGAAGATCCGCCCCGGCTGGTCGCCTTCCCCTTCGACCTCGTTGTCGCCTTCTTTGCCCGCTCCAGAGCCGCCGTCTTCTCCTTCCCCATTGTCACCGGCGAGACGCGTACGGTGCGGTGGCGTTGGGGCGAGAGCGAGCACAGTGGAGGGGCGTCAGGAAGAGAAGAGGAAATGAGATGCACTGTTCGGGAGACTCCGGTCCGGCGCTTTATATCAGGCTGCTTCTGAGTGGCTGGCGGGTAGGCCCAGGCAGCTCTGTCAAATCCCGTAACGACTGCGCGCGCGATACGTGGCGAAAAAGGTGGCGCGGGGATTGAGGCGGCTCCGCTCTATCCCATCCGATTACTGCGGCCTCCCCCGTCCCGCGCGCTTCCCAAAATTCGGATCCCGCGAAATCTGCACGCAGCAAACAACTGGTCAGACTAAAGATCTCCTCCGCACTGTCACTCGGAGCCTTACAAGCGAAGAAACTCACTCGACGAAGAATTAAGAATGGATCAAGGCGACTGAAAAGGAAGTTGCTGTCATCACTCAGGTCCATTGATCCGGAACAAGATATGCTCACGGCATGAAAAACGAGTCGGAGGGGTTCTCAACTCCTTCCCCACTCAAACCTCGATCCATTCGGAGGCTAATGATGAAGCTATGTACCTAGGGTAGGGTCATGGGCCTGTCCTAACTGCTCTACCCAAGGACATCTCTAGAAGAAACCACCTTTCAATCGACTTGGAGGTGTTCCACTCGACAGACTCGAAGACGCTCGACCAAGAAACAATCACTCGACCAAGATCCAACCACTCGACGACCAGGAGACCTGAAGTCACTCCACACGCTAACGGTCGGTCATTAAGTAGCTTTTATGGTCATCATAGCACTTTATTACTAGCGTTACCAGTAACGCTCTGCCTTAATGTACATTGAACCCTTTGTAACGTGGGCTGGCCGGGGTCCTGGCGCGCTCTATATAAGCCACCCCCCTCCTCCGAGACAAGGGTTCGCACCTCTGTAACCCATATTCATATAATCCAGTCGACCGCCTCCGGGCTCTGAGACGTAGGGCTATTACTTCCTCCGAGAAGGGCCTGAACTCGTAAACCTTGCGTGCTTACAACTTCCCCACAACTAAGATCTTGCCTCTCCATACTTACCCCCCTACACTACTGTCAGACTTAGAACCACGACACCCGCCGAGGGCATTTTCATCATCTCATGTACAGGGGTATAAAAGGGGGGCCACGCCCGTGGTAAAACCCTAGCCTCCTCTCTCCTTGGCTACAAACATCCTCGGTGAGCTCCATCCTCGTCCTGCTCCTACTTCGGCTATTGTATGTAACATGGTTGTGGCTATATTGATGTGGTGCTCGTATGGTTGATGCTCTATGCCCTACTCATGCATCGGTTCCTGCTTGAGCTCTGTAGTTGTGGATCCATGCTATTCTAGGGTTCACAGGTTGTTGTTCATATTCAGTTGCTACCATAGGAGCTCATGTCATGCTCTGGTTTACATGTGGATGCCCTGGTCCTATAGCTATGCTACTGGATCTGCTAAATTGATCAATGACGTTCGTGCTAGGGCGATGATGATTAACCGTGGCTGAGATATGTATGCCTTTGAGTAATCGAGGCACCTGTGGGTATCAAGTTGGATCCTCCCTCTTGTCTCTAGGGTCCTTTTTGATCCTGTAATACTTGTTGTTCTGTCCTTGGATGGTCATTCTTGTTGAGTGATAACTAGGGCAGCTTCGCTGTATAAATAGATTAATCTGGTGAAAAGAGACGACGGGGGTAGGTTATATGATCAAGGAAAGATGAATCTGAGCCGACTATGCAATGAACCCTGAACCATTTTTAAAAAATAAATAAAGGTGTCACTTATTTATGCTCCAGTGGTTATACCCATATTATGTAAAGATTTCTTCTCTCTCATACCTTTATTGCATATCAAAGTGTTGCTTTCAGGTGCTAGATTAATTTGGTCCTCGCTTAGCCATATAATCACATGCCAGATAGGTCGCATGGTTGATTAGAAAAATATCATTTGAGGGTCCATGCGTATTGTGGTTGTAGTTCTGCGAATCAAAATGTTATTCTTGGTTGCTAGATTAATTTGGTTATCCAGTCGGCTCCCAATTTCCAGTTTCTAATTATATGAGGAAATGGTGTTTCAATGTTAATTACTTTGTTCGGTACTTCTATCTTCTAATTCTTTGCTTGATGTGTTTTCAATTTGGAGCTCTCCACTCGAAAGATACCTCAACGCCCAACCACCTCTTCACCACCACACGCCAGTCAGCACACGAGGCAGCGAAACTAGGTTTTTCTTCGACCAGGGAAGTGAAGGTCTACCCCTTCTCTCTCTCCTTTCTCTGTTCTTCTTTGTTTGTAGGCCCGGGCTTGTAGATTTTTTGTCTTCTCTATTTGGAGATGCTGTTGGACTGAGACTATATTCCAAATACAGGGGCCTTTTGTGCTCTCTGGTTTGGCTAGATTCCAAGTATTAGGATTTTTTGGGCTCTATGGTCTGATGTTATTAGTTTCGGCTTATTGTAGCTTCAAAAATGATCAATTTTGGACGTATTGAATTGGAATTTTCTCTCTGTTGGGCCCATCGGTGGAGTTCGCCCTGGGGCCTTTGAAATCCTAGAGCCGGCCCTAGGTTTAGTATGTCATTTTTCCTGGGCGTTTTCTTGAGTATGAGCCACTAATCCTTAGAGCCATTTGCTACTGAGTACCTGTCTATCAATGTACTGTTCTTTCCTTATTAGCTATCTATTTGGTTTTGCACAAAAAGGTTATGCTATCCATCAATGGCACAACAACATGTGATTTTCTCATTGCCAGGCTTTCTTCTCGCCAGCCGCAATTGAATGTTTCTTCTTCTCTTCATTGTTATCCTCTATGAATGCACATGCTAAATCTGGATTACTACTAACGTATACGTGCTTGACCAAAACGTTCGGACCGGCACCCTCGTGCCAAGGCGCGATCTTGATCTATGAATGTGACCTGATGAAAATTGAGGCAGTTTCTTTTACTTTGTTCTAAAAGGTATGCCCAAGTTAATTTGTTTTAACTACAAAGTAGAATATGTATATGGACCTGACTTTTGTTATTGGAGGTCAGCATATATTTGAGTTGGAAATGCCTTCTTAAATATTTTCAGATTCAGATTTGATGTCAAGATAGCTAATTAGTATTAGAATCCCTATTTTTAATGTAGCCTTTTTAGACAATTAAATATATGCCACTTCAAGAGGCATAGATTGTCAAGTTGTGGTTAGCATCGGAAATTGTCCGCCTACATTATTTGCTAGAGATTTTAGTTCGGCCACTAATACCATCATTTTCTTATTCATGTTTGGTGAAATCTCGAGTTAAATCTCTGTAGCACCTTGGTTTATAGCATCAGGAATTAGTTAAGCCATGGACACATGACATGGTTTTGTAGACATCTTCCTCATTGTCTTTCCGCCCCGTCCTTTCAATTATGGCAACTGCTACTGAGTTACCGAGTTGCTCATTGTTCTGTTCATAGCTTTTATAAAATTCATTTGTCACCGAACCATAGTGCAGAGGAACATAGAGTTATGCACAACTTCAACTCACTATCACATCTTGAGTGCAGCACCATAAGCTCACATGTGTTTGCCCCCTTGAATTTGACCAGGCATATTGAGTACTGCATGCATAGGGTTAACTTGTTGCGGCACCACGGTGTGAAGCCAATTCTTGTACTTGATGGAGGCTTTTTTCCAATGAAGAGTGAACAAGAGGTCAAACGTGCAAGGTATGCTCTTCTTTGAGGGTAATAGTCTAATGTGTTTCAGCTGTCAAGATTCTTTGTATACGAGCTACTATTGTGGTCATTTGGGGCTCTCTACCTATGTAGTGCAGTTGTAGTATCATTACCTAATGTTAAATCTCTATGTAGTCATTTTACAGTATTATTTACTGGATGCTAATCATGCAATCGTTCAGAAAGGAAAATCTTGAGCGTGCCAGGGAACATGAAGCAACTGGGAATTACCGTGCTGCTTTTGATTGCTACCAGATAGGTGTTGACATCACACCTAAAATTGCTTTCGAACTAATCCAGGTATAGATGTTAATCCTTTGTTACACTACCAATTTGTTACCACCTATTTAAAGTAGTTTCTAATTGCGTGAGAATGTTTGGTTGGATTTTCTATAAAATGTTTTAGGAGGTGCTGCAAGATTGATTTGCATTGTTCTTATATATGATTTTGGATTATTATATTTTAAAGTATTTCATTATTATTATGGAATCCCTAGAAGGAGGAGTTAGATGCAACTTTTGTATTTTTGGTCCAAGTCTTGAATGGTCCAGTGAAAATCTTGGTATATGTAGTTTCAAAGCTTCATCACATTGTGGCAGGGATTAGGGAACCTCTTATCATTTTCTGAAACATGCGCTACTCCGCAATTTTCACAGTTATTGAGATTTCATGTGGTTACACTATGCAGAAATTGATCCAAAATGTTTGTTAATGGTTTTTGATCCAGAAGACGCGAGTTATATCCAGGAATCATAAAATTTATATTTTGTGTGTGCTTTTAGTTAATAACCCTTCAATACATTGGAGTTTATAAAAGGTTGCCTCGTAAGCAGTTGACAGCTCCATGGCAGTGCCTCAACTGCGTGTGGTAACTGGTAAATAAGCTATTCTCCAAAATAAGATTGTTGCTTAATCCGCTTACCACCTTATTTCAGATCATCTTGCTGTGGTTGCGTGAAAGGATGGTGTTCGTGATCTATATCATGGAAAAAAATCATGGAATGCCTCTACTACCTCCTTCATGTCCTCTAGGTACCTCCATCTCTGCTCCCTCCCTACCCTCCCCATTCTATCCCCATATATATATAAAGGTTCCAAGTGTAGTAATCTGGCATGACACGTACATAATCAGAGGATGGGTATAGGTTTAATGCTCTATTTTCTACTCACAACCAGTAGATGAGAAACCATGGCATTGATGAAGTAGATTTAAAAATCAAGTTCTTTCGTGAATTTTATTTTGAGGATTAACGCAGTTGAGTTGGTTAATTATCGTACTTGCATCTCGCCTCCATGCATGTAATTTTAATGGGGTTAGTAACTTAGTATGCTTTGTACAGACCCAAGAACAATTGCTTATGATGCTCAACATTTGTGCATTTCTTTTTGTCTTGGACAAAGGGTATGAGGAAGACTGGATTTGATATTATCCTGGAATGACAACTATTGGTGTGCAACTGAAGAATATATTTCATGACCGAGAGATGGAATTTGAATAATCTTAGTTCTAATATGTACATGAATCTTCTTTTATTTTGTTGCGCAACTGAAGATATGGGACTATTTGCTCTGTGTATTTCATATAAATAAGGAAATGGACTATAGGTAAAAAAATCTTATTTTAATTATATTATGTTGTGGATGATGCATGGTTCCTGAATCTTTTTGCTTTGTACTCAACTTGATGCAAACCAATTGTCTTATCTGGCACTGCCAATCTGGCTTTTTGAAACAAATTTTGTGATGTGCTTGCAAAATTAATTACCCTATTGACTTAGTATCCTCAGCTTACCATGATTTTAGCATATATCTTTACTGTTTGTGATTAGTCCTAAAAGAGTTGTAATTTTCTTTGAATGTACAAGATTTATACACACTGGGTTACAACGCTTGGACGGGCAACGCGCACCAAGGCGCGATTTCGTGGTTGTATGAACGCACCGAGCTTGATCATGTTTAAGTGCAAATGCTATACCTGGTTTCCTATTAACATAGTATTACGTGCTTCAACAAAATGCTTTGACCGGCACCCTCGCGCCAGGGCGCGGTCCTGATCTAGTACCTTAATAAGAAATGGGGGCGGCCTCTCTACCCAGAGCACATTGCATATGTGGCCAGAAACACTTCCACAAGCTATAGCATGTACATATGTATCTATGGCACGAGGGAGTGTCTCCTTCCAGCCATAGAAGAGGAGCATGTGCACTCACCCACAGTAGGCAGCCGTTGCACCGAGTAGCGCGGCATGAAGTTTAAAAATTGAAAAAAGCTTTTGTCGTTTCACATTGGCAAGTTCAAATTTTAATGCCCAAAAAATTTGACAACATGCTTCAAATTCCTTGCATCCTTGCGGCATTGGCACTCATTCTCTAAACAGCGACACTCGCAAACGATATAGGGTTCTGTCCAATCTTCCCTTCCCACCACTGGAAGGATGTTGGCTCTCGCAATCTAGGCTACTTGGGCATCACCCAAAGATGGGAGAGAGCGATTTCTAGGCCAAGAATGAATGCGGAATGACACAAGTGGTTTTTTATACCTTCGGGCGATGCAGTTGAAGGTCCATGGCGCTCAGGACCGTGGCCCACGTGCCGGGCATCCATCATTTCCGCACGCGCGCCTGCCATAGGAGCCACACCTAGTAGCCATGGCCCATCGTTGCACTGGGCAACAACTGTATGTGCACTGCGTGACGTGTCAGATGCGGGACATAATATGACACGAGAAACTGTGAGCTCGTCGTCGATGTACTCGTTGGGATCCGTTCCCAGCCCTCATAATATGACACGAGAAACTGGAGAAGATCCCTATTATGCACTATTTAATCCGCGCGGATGAAACATGCATCCACCATCACGCCTTCATTGTCACGGGACAAGAAGAAGAGCATCACAATGGGAGCCAGAGCACACTGTCATCAAATTGAAGAATAATCGCTAATCTCATGTAGGTGTCGAAGGACGTGTGCTAGCGGCTGTCTTCTCCCATCTCAAGTTGATGGATGCACTTCATCACCCTTAGTATATGACAACATATGATTGTTGGAAATATGCCCTAGAGGCAATAATAAAATGGTTATTATTATATTTCCTTGTTC
The DNA here is from genome assembly GCF_002162155.2 of Triticum dicoccoides. Taxonomy (NCBI): domain Eukaryota; kingdom Viridiplantae; phylum Streptophyta; class Magnoliopsida; order Poales; family Poaceae; genus Triticum; species Triticum dicoccoides. Next base: position 556,821,688 of record NC_041390.1, on the reverse strand, counting down.
ATGATAATTGTCTATTGTTCATGCTATAATTGTGTTATCCGGAAATCGTAATACATGTGTGAATACATAGACCACAACATGTCCCTAGTGAGCCACTAGTTGACTAGCTCGTTGATCAATAGATGGTTACGGTTTCCTAACCATGGACATTGGATATCATTGATAACGAGATCACATCATTAGGAGAATGATGGGATGGACAAGACCCAATCCTAAGCATAGCACAAGATCGTGTAGTTCGTCTGCTAAAGCTTTTCTAATGTCAAGTATCATTTCCTTAGACCATGAGATTATGCAACTCCCGGATACCGTAGGAATGCTTTGGGTGTGCCAAACGTCACAACATAACTGGGTGGCTATAAAGGTGCACTACGGGTATCTCCGAAAGTGTCTGTTGAGTTGGCACGAATCGAGACTGGGATTTGTCACTCCGTGTGACGGAGGGGTATCTCTGGGCCCACTCGGTAGGACATCATCATAATGAGCTCAATGTGACCAAGGAGTTGATCACTGGATGATGTGTTACGAACGAGTAAAGAGACTTGCCGGTAATGAGATTGAACAAGGTATAGGGATACCAATGCTTGAATCTCGGGCAAGTATCATACCGGTAGATAAAGGGAATTGTGTATGGGATTGATTGAATCCCCGACATCATGGTTCATCCGATGAGATCATCGTGGAGCATGTGGGAGCCAACATGGGTATCTAGATCTCGCTGTTGGTTATTGGCCGGAGAGATGTCTCGGTCATGTCTGCATGCCTCCCGAACCCGTAGGGTTTACACGCTTAAGGTTCGATGACGCTAGGGTTATAGGGAATAGATGTACGTGGTTACCGAATGTTGTTCAGAGTCCCAGATGAGATCCCATATTTCACAAGGAGTTCCGGAATGGTCCGTAGGTAAAGATTTATATATGGGAAGTCCTGTTTTGGACACCGGAAATGTTCTGGGCGTTATCGGTAACGTACCCGGGACCACCGGAAGGGTTCGGGGTCCACCGGGAGGGGCCACCAGCCCTAGAGGCCTGCGTGGGCCAAGTGTGCGAAGGGACCAGCCCCTAGGTGGGCTGGTGCGCCTCCCACAAGAGGCCCAGGGCGCAGGGAAGTGGAGAAGGGGGAAACCCTAGGCTTAGATGGGCCTAAGGCCCACCTAGGGTGCGCCCCCTCTCTCCCCCTCTAGGCGCCCCCTAGATGCATCTAGAGCTGGCCGCCACCCCTAGGGGGAACCCTAGATGGGGGTGTGGCCCCTCCCCTCCCCCTATATATAGTGGGGGTTTGGGGGCTGCCAGAGACACGAGTCTCCCTCTCTCTTGGTGCAGCCCTACCCCTCTCCCTCCTCGTCACTCGCAGTGCTTGGCGAAGCCCTGCTGGAGTGCCACACTCCTCCACCACCACCACGCCGTCGTGCTGCTGCTAGACGGAGTCTTCCCCAACCTCTCCCTCTCTCCTTGCTGGATCAAGGCGCGGGAGACGTCACCGGGTTGCACGTGTGTTGAACGCAGAGGCGCCGTTGTTCAGTGCTTATATCGGATTCGGCCGCAATCTGAATCGCTTTGTGTACGAATCCACCGACCTCATTCTTGCAACGCTTCCGCATCGCGATCTTCAAGGGTATGAAGATGCACTCCCCTCTCTCTCGTTACTAGTTTCTCCATAGATTGATCTTGGTGATGCGTAATTTTTTTTAATTTCTGCAACGATCCCCAACAGTGGCATCATGAGCTAGGTTTATGCGTAGTTTCTATGCACGAGTAGAACACAAGTTGTTGTGGGCGTTGATTTTGTTAATTTACTTGTCGTTACTAGTCTTATCTTGATTCGGCGGCATCGTGGGATGAAGCGGCCCGACCTTACACGTACGCTTATGTGAGACAGGTTCCACCAACTGACATGCACTAGTTGCATAAGGTGCCTAGCGGGTGTCTGTCTCCCCCACTTTAGTCAGATCAGATTCGATGAAAAGGGTCCTTATGAAGGGCAAATAGAAATTGGCATATCACGTTGTGGTTTTTGCGTAGGTAAGAAACGTTCTTGCTAGAAACCCGTAGCAGCCACGTAAAAACATGCAACAACAATTAGAGGACATCTAACTTGTTTTTGCAAGGTATGCTATATGATGTGATATGGCAAAAAGAATGTGATGAATGATATGTGTGATGTATGAGATTGATCATGTTCTTGTAATAGGAATCACGACTTGCATGTCGATGAATATGACAACCGGCAGGAGCCATAGGAGTTGTCCTAATTATTTATGACCTACGTGTCACTGAAAACGCCTTGTAATTACTTTGCTTCATTGCTAACCGTTAGCCATAGTAATAGAAGTAATAGTTGGCGAGACAACTTCATGGAGATCATGATGATGGAGATCATGGTGTCATGCCGGTGACGATGATGATCATGGCGCCCCAAAGATGGAGATCAAAAGGAGCAAAATGATATAGGCCATATCATGTCACTATTTGATTGCATGTGATGTTTATCATGTTTTACATCTTATTTGCTTAGAACGACGGTAGCTTAAAATAAGATGATCTCTCACTAAAATTTCAAGTATTGTGTTCCCCCTAACTGTGCACCGTTGCTAAAGTCCATTGTTCCGAAGCACCACATGATGATCGGGTGTGATAGGTTCTAACGTTCGCATACGACGAGTGTAAGCCAGATTTACACATGCAATACACTTAGGTTGACTTGACGAGCCTAGCATGTACAGACATGGCCTCGGAACACGGAAGACCGAAAGGTCGAACATGAGTCGTATAGAAGATACGATCAACATGAAGATGTTCACCGATGATGACTAGTCCATCTCACGTGATGATCAGACACGGCCTAGTTGACTCGGATCATGTATCAGTTAGATGACTAGAGGGATGTCAATCTGAGTGGGAGTTCATTAAATAATTTGATTAGATGAACTTAATTATCATGAACATAGTCTAAAACTTTGCAATATGTCTTGTAGATCAAATGGCCCATGCTAATGTTGCCCTTAACTTCAATGCGTTCCTAGAGAAAACCAAGCTGAAAGACGATGGCAGCAACTACACGGACTGGGTCCGTAACTTGAGGATTATCCTCATAGCTGCCAAGAAAGCATATGTCCTTGAAGCACCGCTAGGTGACGCACCTGTTTTCCCAGCAACTCAAGACGTTATGAATGTCTGACAATCGCGTAGTGATGATTACTCCCTGGTTCGGTGCGGCATGCTTTACAGCTTAGAACCGGGGCTCCAAAAGCGTTTTGAGCAACACGGAGTATATGAGATGTTCCAAGAGCTGAAAATGGTTTTCCAAGCTCATGCCCGAGTCGAGAGATATGAAGTCTCCGACAAGTTCTACAGTTGTAAGATGGAGGAGAACAGTTCTGTCAGTGAGCACATACTCAAAATGTCTGGGTTGCACAACCGCTTGTCTCAGCTGGGAGTCAATCTCCCGGATGACACGGTCGTTAACAGAATCCTTCAGTCACTTCCACCTAGCTACAAGAGCTTTGTGATGAACTTCAATATGCAGGGGATGGAAAAGACCATTCCTGAGGTATATTCAATGCTGAAATCAGCAGAGGTGGAGATCAAAAAGGAACATCAAGTGTTGATGGTGAATAAAACCACTAAGTTCAAGAAAGTCAAGGGTAAAAAGAACTTCAAGAAGGACGGCAAGGGAGTTGCCGCGCCCGATAAGCAAGCTGCCGGGAAGAAGCCAAAGAATGGACCCAAGCCTGAGACTGGGTGCTTTTATTGCAAGGGAAACGATCACTAGAAGCGAAACTGCCCCAAGTACTTAGCGGATAAGAAGGCCGGCAATACCAAAGGTATATGTGATATACATGTTATTGATGTGTACCTAACCAGTGCTCGTAGTAGCTCCTGGGTATTTGATACCGGTGCGGTTGCTCATATTTGTAACTCAAAACAGGAGCTGCGGAATAAGCAGAGACTGGAGAAGGACGAGGTGGCGATGCGCATCGGGAATGGTTCCAAGGTCGATGTGATCGCCGTCAGCACGCTACCTCTACATTTACCTACGGGATTAGTTTTAAACCTCAATAATTGTTATTTAGTGCCAGCTTTGAGCATGAACATTGTATATGGATCTCGTTTAATGCGAGATGGCTACTCATTTAAATCTGAGAATAATGGTTGTTCTATTTATATGAGAGATATGTTTTATGGTCATGCCCCGCTGGTCAATGGTTTATTCTTATTTAATCTCAAACGTGATGGTACACATATTCATAGTGTGAATGCCAAAAGATGTAAGGTTGGTAATGATAGTCCCACATACTTATGACACTGCCGCCTTGGTCACATTGGTGTCAAACGCATGAAGAAACTCCATGCAGATGGACTTTTGGAGTCTCTTGATTATGAGTCATTTGACACGTGCGAACCATGCCTCATGGGCAAAATGACCAAGACTCCGTTCTCCGGAACAATGGAGCGAGCAACCAACTTATTGGAAATCATACATACTGATGTGTGCGGTCCAATGAGCATTGAGGCTCTCCGTGGTTATCATTATGTTCTCACCCTCACTGATGACTTAAGTAGATATGGGTATGTCTACTTAATGAAACACAAGTCTGAAACCTTTGAAAAGTTCAAGGAATTTCAAAATGAGGTAGAGAATCAACGTGACAGGAAAATAAAGTTCTTACGATCAGATCATGGGGGAGAATATTTGAGTCACGATTTTGGCACGCACTTAAGGAAATGTGGAATTGTTTCACAACTCACGCCGCCTCGAACACCTCAGCGTAATGGCACGTCCGAACGTCGTAATCGCACTCTATTGGATATGGTGCGATCTATGATGTCTCTTACCGATCTACTGCTATCATTTTGGGGTTATGCTTTAGAGACTACCGCATTCACTTTAAATAGGGCTCCGTCGAAATCTGTTGAGACGACACCGTATGAATTATGGTTTGGGAAGAAACCTAAGTTGTCATTTCTGAAAGTTTGGGGATGCGATGCTTATGTCAAGAAACTTCAACCTGAAAAGCTCGAACCCAAGTCGGAAAAATGCACTTTCATAGGATACCCTAAGGAAACTATTGGGTATACCTTCTACCTCAGATCCGAAGGCAAGGTCTTTGTTGCCAATAATGGATCCTTTCTAGAGAAAGAGTTTCTCTCGAAAGAAGTAGTGGGAGGAAAGTGGAACTTGATGAAGTACCGCCTCTCGAACCGGAGAGTAGCGCAGCGTAGGAAAATGTTTCTGCGGTGCTTGCACCAACTAGAGAGGAAGTTAATGATGATGATCAAGGAACTTCGGATCAAGTTACTACTGAACTTCGTAGGTCCACAAGGACACGTTTTGCACCAGAGTGGTATGGTAACCCTCTCCTGGAAATCATGTTGTTGGACAATGGTGAACCTTCGAACTATGAAGAAGCGACGGCGGGCCCGGATTCCGACAAATGGCTTGAAGCCATGAAATCCAAGATAGGATCCATGTATGAAAACGAAGTATGGACTTTGACTGACTTGCCCGATGATCGGCGAGGCATAAAAAAATAAATGGATCTTTAAGAAGAAGACAGACGCGGATGGTAATGTGATCATCTATAAGGCTCGGCTTGTTGCTAAGGGTTATCGACAAGTTCAAGGGGTTGACTACGATGAGACTTTTTCACCCGTACTGAAGCTGAAGTCTGTCCGAATCATATTAGCAATTGCCGCATTCTATGATTATGAGATATGGCAAATGGACGTCAAAACGACATTCCTTAATGGTTTCCTTAAGGAAGAATTGTATATGATGCAGCCAGAAGGTTTTGTCGATCCTAAGAATGCTGACAAGGTGTGCAAGCTCCAACACTCAATCTATGGGCTGGTGCAAGCATGTCGGAGTTGGAACATTCGATTTGATGAGATGATCAAAGCGTTTGGGTTTACGCAAACTTATGGAGAAGCCTGTGTTTACAAGAAAGTGAGTGGGAGCTCTGTAGCATTTCTCATATTATATGTGGATGACATACTATTGATGGGAAATGATATAGAATTCTTGGAAAGCATAAAGGCCTACTTGAATAAGTGTTTTTCAATGAAGGACCTTGGAGAAGCTGCTTATATATTAGGTATCAATATCTATAGAGATAGATCGAGACGCCTCAATGGTCTTTCATAAAGCACGTACCTTGACAAGATATTGAAGAAGTTCAATATGGATTAGTGCTACGTCTTGAGCTTGCGTTGGTTTTCCCCAAAGAGGAAGGGATGATGCAGCAAAGTAGCGTAAGTATTTCCCTAAGTTTTTGAGAACCAAGGTATCAATCCAGTAGGATCCCACGCTCAAGTCCCTCGTACCTGCACAAAATAGCTACTCGCAACCAACGCGATTAGGGGTTGTCAAGCCCTTCATGGTCACTTACGAGAGTGAGATCTGATAGATATAATATTTTTGGTATAAAGATGCAAAGTAAAAAGTAAAGGCAAAGTAAAAAAGCAAAGCAAGATTAAAGTAATGGAGATTGCTATGATGAGAATAGACCCGGGGGCCATAGGTTTCACTAGTGGCTTCTGTCAAGAGCATAAGTATTCTAAAGTGGGTGAACAAATTACTGTTGAGCAATTGACAGAATTGAGCATAGTTATGAGAACATCTAGGCATGATCATGTATATAGGCATCACGTCCGTGACAAGTAGATCAAAACGATTCTGCATCTACTACTATTACTCCACTCATCGACCGCTATCCAGCATGCATCTAGAGTATTAAGTTAAAAACATAGTAATGCCTTAAGCAAGATGACATGATGTAGAGAGATAAATTCATGCAATATGAAATAAACCCCATCTTGTTATCCTCGATGGCAACGATACAATACGTGCCTTGCTGCCCCTTCTGTCACTGGGTAAGGACACCGCAAGATCGTACCCAAAGCTAAGCACTTCTCCCATGGCAAGAACTACCAATCTAGTTGGCCAAACCAAACGGATAATTCGAAGAGACCTGTAAAGATAACCAATCATACATAAAAGAGTTCAAAGAAGATTCAAATATTATTCATAGATAGACTTGATCATAAACCCACAATTCATCGATCTCAACAAACACACTGCAAAAAGAAGATTACATCGAATAGATCTCCACAAGAGAGGGGGAGAACTTTGTATTGAGATTCAAAGAGAGAGAAGAAGCCATCTAGCTACTAACTATGGACCCGAAGGTCTGAGGTAAACTACTCACACTTCATCGGAGAGGCTATGATGATGTAGAAGCCCTCCGTGATGACGGCCCTCTTCCGGTGGAGCTCCGGAACAGGCCCCAAGATGGGATCTCGTGGATACAAAAAGTTGCGGCGGTGGAATTAGGTTTTTGGCTCCTGTTCTGATCATTTGGGGGTACGTGTGTATATATAGGAGGAAGAAGTACGCCAGAGGAGCAACGAGGGGCCCACGAGGCAGGGGGGCGCGCCCTCCACCCTCGTGACCGCCTCTTTTGTTCCTTGGAGCAGGGTCCAAGTCTCCTGGATCACGTTCGGTGAGAAAATCACGTTCCCGAAGATTTTATTCCGTTTGGACTCCGTTTGATATTCCGTTTATCCAGAACACTGAAATAGGCAAAAAAAAACAGCAATTCTGGGCTGGGCCTCCGGTTAATAGGTTAGTCCCAAAAATAATATAAAAGTGGAAAATAAAGCCCAATATAGTCCAAAATAGTAGATAATATAGCATGGAGCAATCACAAATTATAGATACGTTGGAGACGTATCAGGCATCCCCAAGCTTAATTCCTGCTCGTCCTCGAGTAGGTAAATGATAAAAAGAGAATTTTTTATGCGGAGTGCTACTTGGCATAATTTCAATGAAAATCTTCTTAATTGTGGTATGAATATTCAGATTAGAAAGATTCAAGACAAAAATTTATATTGACATAAAAATAATAATACTTCAAGCATACTAATAAAGCAATTATGTCTTCTCAAAATAACATGGCCAAAGAAAGTTATCCCTACAAAATCATATAGTCTGGCTATGCTCCATCTTCACCACACACAGTATTTAAATCATGCACAACCCCGATGACAAGCCAAGCAATTGTTTCATACTCTAACTTTTTCAATCCTCACGCAATACATTAGCGTGAGCCATGGATATAGCACTATAGGTGGAATAGAATGGTGGTTGTGGAGAAGACAAAAGGAGAAGATGGTCTCACATAAACTAGGCGTATCAACGGCCTATGGAGATGCCCATTAATAGATATCAATGTGAGTGAGTAGGGATTGCCATGCAACAGATGTACTAGAGCTATAAGTATATGAAAGCTCAAAAAGAAACTAAGTGGGTGTGCATCCAACTTGCTTGCTCATGAAGACCTAGGGCAATTTTTGAGGAAGCCCATCATTGGAATATACAAGCCAAGTTCTATAATAAAAAACTCCCACTAGTATATGAAAGTGATAACATGAGAGACTGTCTACTATGAAGATCATGGTGCTACTTTGAAGCACAAGTGTGGTAAAAGGATAGTAACATTGTCCCTTCTCTCTTTTTCTCTCATTTTTTATTTTTTTTATTTGGGCCTTTTCTCTTTTTTATGGCCTCTTTTTATTTGGGCTTCTTTGGCCTATTTTTTTATTTATTTTTCGTCCAGAGTCTCATCCTGACTTATGGGGGAATCATAGTCTCCATCATTCTTTCCTCACTAGGACAATGCTCTAATAATGATGATCATCACACTTTTATTTTTCTTATAACTCAACAATTACAACTCGATACTTAGAACAAAATATGACTCTATGTGAATGCATCTGGCGGTGTACCGGGATATGCAATATGACAATGATGGAGTGTGTCATGATAAATGGAACGGTGGAAAGTTGCATGGCAATATATCTCAGAATGGCTATGGAAATGCCATAATAGGTAGGTATGGTGGCTTTTTTGAGGAAGGTATATGGTAGGTGTATGATACCGGCGAAAGGTGCGCGGTATTAGAGAGGCTAGCAAAGGTGGAAGGGTGAGAGTGCGTATAATCCATCGACTCAACATTAGTCATAAAGAACTCATATACTTATTGCAAAAATCTATAAGTTATCAAAGCAAAGTATTACGCGCATGCTCCTAGGGGGATAGACTGGTAGGAAAAGACCATCGCTCGTCCCCGACCGCCACTCATAAGGAAGACAATCAATAAATAAATCATGCTCCGACTTCATCACATAACGGTTCACCATATGTGCATGCTACGGGAATCACAAACTTTAACACAAGTATTCTTTAAATTCACAACTACTCAACTAGCATGACTTTAATATTATCACCTCCACATCTCAAAACAATTATCAAGCTTCAATTCTTTTCTTAGTATTCAACACACTCAAAAGAAGGTCTCACAAATCTTGAATACCAAGCATATTATTATTAAGCAAATTACCATGCTATTAAGACTCTCAAAATAATTTAAGTGAGGCATGAGAGATCAATAGTTTCTTTAAAACAAATCCACCACCGTGCTCTAAAAGATCTAAGTGAATCACATAGAGCAAAATTATAACGCTCAAAAGATATAAGTGAAGCACATAGAGCAAAACTACTTAGCTCAAAAGATATAAGTGAAGCACATAGAGTATTCTATCAAATTTTAATTCATGTATGGCTCTCTCAAAAGGTGTGTACATCAAGGATGATTGTGGCATACTAAGACACAAAGACACAAATAATACAAGACGCTCCAAGCAAAACACATATCATGTTGGTGAATAAAAATATAGTTCCAAGTAAATTACCGATGGAAGTGGACGAAAGAAGGGATGCCTTCCGGGGCATCCCCAAGCTTTGACTTCTTGGTGTCCTTGGATTATCTTGGGGGTGCCATGGGCATCCCCAAGCTTAGGCTCTTGCCACTCCTTGTTCCATGATCCATCAAAAGAATTCACCCAAAACTTGAAAACTTCACAACACAAAACTCAAAATAGAAAACTCGTGAGCTCCGTTAGCGAAAGAAACAAAAGACCACTTCAAGGTACTGTAACAAACTCATTATTTATTTATATTGGTGTTAAACCTACTGTATTCCAACTTCTCTATGGATTATAAACTATTTTACTAGCCATAGATTCATCAAAATAAGCAAACAACACGCGAAAAACAGAATCTGTCAAAAACAGAACGGTCTGTAGTAATCTGTAGCTAGCGCAATATCTGGAACCCCAAAAATTCTAAAATAAATTTCTGGACGTGAGGAATTTATATATTAATCATATGCAAAAATAATTAACTAAATATCACTCTACAAATAAAAATGTCAGCAGTTCTCGTGAGCGCTAAAGTTTCTGTTTTTTACAGCAAGTTCAACAAGACTTTCCCCAAGTCTTCCCAACGGTTCTACTTGGCACAAACCATAATTAAACACAAAAAAACACAACCAAAACAGAGGCTAAATAATTTATTTATTACTAAACAGGAGCAAAAGGCAAGGAATAAAAATAAAATTGGGTTGCCTCCCAACAAGCGCTATCGTTTAACGCCCCTAGCTAGGCATAAAAGCGAGGATAGATCTAGGTATTGCCATCTTTGGTAGGCAATTCTTCAATTAGACATCTACCATATTTAGAAATTTCTTTCTTTTTATTAATTATTAAACTTTTAGGCACAAGATCAAAAAATTCATTTGTAATAAATGGTTCCTTAATGATAGCAAAAAGATTGGGATGAACACTTATAGATTTAAGATCCGCAGTTTCCTTACTAGATGATTCACCCTTATTTTTAGGAACATACATAAGCTTGGCAATTTTAGTAGGAGGACTTGGAGTATTCTTTACGGAAAAAAAGTGGTTCCCAAATTTGTAATGATACCCTCAAGTTTATCAATTCTCGTAGAATATAAGTTCATTCTCTCATTAACTATGGGTTCTTTTTCCTTAATATTTTTCAAAGTCATTCCTACCTTAGATCCATATTGAGTAATTTGATTGTGGATCTTTTTATCTAGATTTTCAATTGATTCAACAGTAGCAACTTTATTTTCGATAATTTCAAGTCTTTGCATAACATGCTCCAAAGTTAACATGGTTCCATTAATCAAAAGAGGTGGTGAGCCAAATAAATTTAGCATGGCATTATAAGAATCAAAAGTATGGCTACCCAAGAAATTCCCTCCGGTAATGGTATCGAGGATATATCTATACCAAGGATTAACACCTACATAAAAATTGCGGAGAAGAACTAAGGTAGATTGCTTCCTGGTAGATCTATTTTGAGCATTGCAAATTCTATACCAAGCATCTTTTAGATTTTCTCCCTCCCTTTGTTTAAAATGTAGAACTTCACTCTCGGGAGACAACGGAGAAGATATGAGACTAGTCATGATGACAAGCAAACAGGAGCGAACGGGCAAAAGAGGCAAATAGAGAGGGAGGATAGGGAGAGAGAGGGCGAATAAAACGGCAAGGGTGAATTAGGGGGAGAGGAAAATGAGAGGCAAATGGCAAATAATGTAATGCGAGATATAGGGATTGTGATGGGTACTTGGTATGTTGACTTTTTGCGTAGACTCCCCGGCAACGGCACCAGAAATCCTTCTTGCATGTCTTGAGCTTGCGTTGGTTTTCCTCGAAGAGGAAGGGATGATGCAGCAGAGTAGCGTAAGTATTTCCCTCAGTTTTTGAGAACCAAGGTATCAATGCAGTAGGAGCCCACGCTCAAGTCCCTCGTACCTGCACAAAGCGATAGCTACTCGCAACCAACGCGATTAGGGGTTGTCAAGCCCTTCACGGTCACTTACGAGAGTGAGATCCGATAGATATAATATTTTTGGTATAAAGATGCAAAGTAAAAAGTAAAGGCAAAGTAAAAAAGCAAAGCAAGATTAAAGTAATGGAGATTGATATGATGAGAATAGACCCGGGGGCCATAGGTTTCACTAGTGGCTTCTCTCAAGAGCATAAGTATTCTAAGGTGGGTGAACAAATTACTATTGAGCAATTAACAGAATTGAGCATAGTTATGAGAATATCTAGGCATGATCATGTATATAGGCATCACGTCCGTGAAAAGTAGATCGAAACGATTCTGCATCTACTACTATTACTCCACTCATCGACCGCTATCCAGCATGCATCTAGAGTATTAAGTTAAAAACAGAGTAACGCCTTAAGCAAGATGACATGATGTAGAGAGATAAATTCATGCAATATGAAATAAACCCCATCTTGTTATCCTCGATGGCAATGATACAATACGTGCCTTGCTGCCCCTTCTATCACTGGGTAAGACACCGCAAGATCGAACCCAAAGCTAAGCACTTCTCCCATGGCAAGAACTACCAATCTAGTTGGCCAAACCAAACGGACAATTCGAAGAGACTTCCAAAGATAACCAATCATACATAAAAGAATTCAGAGAAGATTCAAATATTATTCATAGATAGACTTGATCATAAACCCACAATTCATCGGTCTCAACAAACACACCGCAAAAAGAAGATTACATCGAATAGATCTCCACAAGAGAGGGGGAGAACTTTGTATTGAGATCCAAAAAGAGAGAAGAAGCCATCTAGCTACTAACTATGGACCTGAAGGTCTGAGGTAAACTACTCACACTTCATCGGAGAGGCTATGATGATGTAGAAGCCCTCCGTGATGACGTCCCTCTTCCGGCGGAGCTCTGGAATAGGCCCCAAGATGGGATCTCGTGGATATAGAAAGTTGCGGCAGTGGAATTACATTTTTGGCTCCTGTTCTGATTGTTTGGGGGTATGTGTGTATATATAGGAGGAAGAAGTACACCGGAGGAGCAACAAGGGGCCCATGAGGCAGGGGACGCGCCCTAGGGGGGGCACCCTCGTGACCGCCTGTTTTGTTCCTTGGAGCAAGGTCCAAGTCTCCTGGATCACGTTCGGTGAGAAAATCACGTTCCCGAAGATTTTATTCCGTTTGGACTCCGTTTGATATTCCGTTTATCCGAAACACTGAAATAGGCAAAAAAACAGCAATTCTGGGCTGGGCCTCTGGTTAATAGGTTAGTCCCAAATATAACATAAAAGTGGAAAATAAAGCCCAATATAGTCCAAAACAGTAGATAATATAGCATGAAGCAATCAAAAATTATAGATACGTTGGAGACGTATCAATCAGTCCAAGAAGGGGTTCTTGCCTGTATTGCAAGATATGAGATTAAGCACGGCTCAATGCCCGACCATGGCAGAAGATAGAGAAAAGATGAGTGTCATCCCCTATGCCTCGGCCATAGGGTCTATTATGTATGCCATGGTTGTTGGGGAACGTAGCAATAATTCAAAAAAATTCCTATGTGTCACCAAGATCAATCTAGGAGATACTAGCAACGAGAGAGAGAGAGAGAGAGGGAGTGCATCTTCATACCCTTGAAGATTGCTAAGCGGAAGCGTTACAAGAACGCGGTTGGTGGAGTCGTACACGCAGCGATTCAGATCGCGGTCGATTCCGATCTAAGCACCGAACAACGGCGCCTCCGCGTTCAACACACGTACAGCCCGGGGACGTCTCCTCCTTCTTGATCCAGTAAGGGGAGAGGAGAAGTTGAGGGATAACTCCGACAACACGACGGCGTGGTGGTGATGGAGCTCATGGTTCTCCGGCAGGGCTTCGCCAAGCGATACGGAGGAGGAAGAGGTGTAGGAGAGGGGGGGTTGCGCCAGGGGAAGGGTGCGGCTACCCTCTCTCTACCTCACTATATATAGGGCGAAGGGGGGAGGAGGAGGCGCCCTAGGGTTCCCTAGGGGAGGGGCAGCGGCCACATGGGAAACCCTAGATGGGTCTGGGTGCCCCCACCCCTAGGAAACTTGCCCCCCAAGTCGGGAGGGGTGGCTGCCCTAGGGGAGGCGCCCCCACCTCTCCACGTTACGTGAGATTGGGTGGGAGGGGCGCTTAGCCCCTTAGTGGGCTGATGTGCCCCTTCCCCTAGGCCCATAAGGCCCCCCAACACTTGCCAGGGCCTCCGAAACCCCTTTCGGACACGCTGGTCGTCACCCGGTACCCCCGGAACAATTCCGGACTCCAATACCCTTTGTCCAATATATCGATCTTCACCTCCGGACCATTCCGGAACTCCTCGTCACATCCGGGATCTCATCCGAGACTCTGAACAACCTTTGGTAACCACATACTATTTCCCATAACAACTCTAGCGTCACCGAATCTTAAGTGTGTAGACCCTACGGGTTCGGGAACCATGCAGACATGACCAAGACATCTCTCCGGACAATAACCAATAGCGGGATCTGGATACCCATATTGGCTCCCACATGTTCCACGATGATCTCATCGGATGAACCACGATGTCGGGGATTCAATCAATCCCGTATACAATTCCCTTTGTCTATCGGTATGTTACTTGCCCGAGATTCGATCGTCGGTATCCCCATACCTCATTCAATCTCGTTACTGGTAAGACTCTTTACTCGTTCTGTAACACATGATCCCATGACCAACTCCTTAGTCACATTGAGCTCATTATGATGATGCATTACCGAGTGGGCCCAGAGATACCTCTCCATCATATGGAGTGACAAATCCCAGTCTTGATTTGTGCCAACCCAACAAACACTTTCGGAGATACCTGTAATGCACCTTTATAGCCACCCAGTTACGTTCTGACGTTTGGTACACCCAAAGCATTCCTATGGTATCCGGTAGTTGCACAATCTCATGGTCTAAGGAAATGATACTTGACATTAGAAAAGCTTCAGCAAACAAACTACACGATCTTGTGCTACGCTTAAGATTGGGTCTTGTCCATCGCATCATTCTCCTAATGATGTGATCTCGTTATCAATGACATCCAATGTCCATGGTCAGGAAACCATGACCATCTACTGATCAACGAGCTAGTCAACTAGAGGATTACTAGGGACATATTACGATCTATGTATTCACACATGTATTACGGTTTCCGGTTAATACAATTACAACATGAACGATAGACAATTATCATGAATAAGGAAATATAATAATAACCATTTTATTATTGCCTCTAGGGCATATTTCCAACAGTCTCCCACTTGCACTAGAGTCAATAATCTAGTTCACATCGCCATGCGACTAACACCCGAAGAGTTTACTAGAGTCAATAATCTAGTTCACATCACCATGTGATTAACACTCAATGAGTTCTAGGGTTTGATCATGTTATGCTTACGAGAGAAGTTTTAGTCAACAGGTCTGCAACATTCAGATCCGTGTGTTCTTCGCAAATCTCGAATTCATATTGTAGATGTTGCTACTATGCTCCACTTGGAGCTATTCCAAATGGTTGCTCCACTATACGTATCCGGTTTGCTACTCAGAGTCATCCGGATAGGTGTTAAAGCTTGCATCGACGTAACCCTTTATGCCGAACTCTTTATCACCTCCATAACCAAGAAACATTTTCTCATTCCTAAGGACAATTTTGACCGCTGTCCAATGACCCACTCCTGGATCACTCTTGTACCCCCTTGCCAGACACGTGGCAAGGCACATCGCGGTACACAACATGGCATATCATATAGAGCCTATGGCTAAGGCATAGGGGACGACTTTCGTCCTTTCTCTTTCTTCTGCCGTGGTCGAGCTTCAAGTCTTAACTTCACACCTCACAACTCAGGCAAGAACTCCTTTGACTAATCCATCTTGAACTCCTTCAAGATCATGTCAAGGTATGTGCTCTGTGAAAGTCTTATTAGGCATCTTGATCTATCTCTATAGATCTTGATACCCAACATGTAAGCAGTTTTACACAGGTCTTCCTTTGAAAAACTCCATTCAAACGACCCTTTATGCTTTCTAGAAATTCAACATCATTTCCGATCAACAATATGTCATCCATATATACCTATCAGAAATGTTGTAGTGCTCCCACTCACTTTCTTGCAAATACAAGTTTCTTGCAAACTTTGTATAAACCCAAATGCTTTGATCGCCTCATCAAAGCGTATGTTCCAACTCCGAGATGCTTGCTCCAGTCTATAGAAGGATCGCTAGAGTTTGCATACCTTTTAGCATCCTTAGGATTGACAAAAACCTTTTGGTTGTATCGCATACAACCTTTCCTCACGAAAACCGTCAAGGAAACTTTGTTTTTTGACATCCATCTGCCCGATTTCGTAAATGAAAATACAGCAACTGCTAACATAGTTCTAACAGACTTTAGCATCGCTATGATTGAGAGAGTCTCATCATAGTCAACTCCTTGAACTTGTCGGAAACTTCTTTGAGACAAGTCGAGCTTCACAAATGGTGACATTACCATCAGCGGCTGTCTTCTTCTTAAAGATCCATTTATTCTTGATGGCTTGCCGTTCATCGGGCAAGTCCACCAAAGTCCATACTTTGTTCTCATACATGGATCCTATCTCGGAATTCATGGCTCCTAGCCATTTGTTGGAATCTGGGCCCACCATCGCTTCTCCATAGCTCATAGGTTCATCGTTGTCCAACAACATGACCTTTAAGACAGGGTTACCACTCAGAAGTTGTACACACCCTTGTCGACCTATGAGCTTTGATAGTAACTTGATTTGAAGCTCCAAGATCATAATCATTAGCTTTCTCTTCAACTGACATAGTTGCCATAGAAACATCTTTCTGTGCTGTGCTACTCTCTAGTTGAAGTGAAGGTTCAACAACCTCATCAAGTTCTATCTTCCTCCCACTCAATTCTTTCGAGAGAAACTCTTTCTCGAGAAAGGACCTGTTCTTAGCGACAAACACTTTGCCCTCAGATCTGAGATAGAAGGTATACCCAGTCGTCTTGTTTGGGTATTCTATGAAGATACAATTTTCCGCTTTGGGTTCGAGATTTTCCGACCGAAGCCTATCGACATAAGCATCGTAGCCCCAAAACCTTAAGAAACAAAAACTTTGGTTTCTTGCCAAACCATAGTTCATACGGTGTCGTCTCCACGGACTTAGATGGTGCCCTATTTAAAGTGAATGCAATTGTCTTTAATGCATAACCCCCAAAATAGCGGTAGATTGGTAAGAGACATCATACACCATATCCAATAAGGTTCGATTACGACGTTCGCACACACCATCATGCTATGGTGTTCCAGACGGCGTCAACTGTGAAACGATTCCACCTTGTCTTTAGTGATTGCCAAACTCATAACTCAGATACTTTCGCTTTGATCAGATCGAAGGAACTTGATCTTCTTGTTACAATGATTCTCAACTTCACTCTGAAATTGCTTGAACTTTTCAAACATTTTAGACTTATGCTTCATTAAGTAAATATACCATATCTATTCAATTCACTGGTGAAGGTGAGAAAATAACGATATCCACCGCGCGCACGTCAACACTCATTGGACCGCACACATCAGCATGTATGATTTCCAACAAGTCACTTGCCCGTTCCATTGTTTCAAAGAACGGGGTTTTAGTCATCTTACCAAAGAGGCATGGTTCGCATGTGTCAAGTGATTCAAAATCAAGTGACTTCAAAAGTCCATTAGCATGGAGGTTCTTTCATGTGCTTTACACCAATATGACCTAAGTGGCAGTGCCACATGAAAGTGGTACTATCATTATCAACTCTACATCTTTTGGCATTAATGTTATGAACATGTGTATAACTGCGACCGGGATTCAATAAACCATTCACATTGGGTGCATGACCATAGAAGGTATTATTCATGTAATCAGAATAACCATTATTCTCTGACTTAAATGAATAACTGTATTGCAATAAACATGATCTAATCATGTTCATGCTCAACGCAGACACCAATGCAAACAACATTTATCTAGGTTCAACACTAATCCCAAAGGAAGAGGGAGCGTGCGATGGTGATCACATCAACCTTGGAAACACTTCCAACACACATCGTCACCTCGCCCTTAGCTAGTCGCCGTTAATTCTGTAGCTTTTGTTTCGAGTTACCAATATTAGCAACTGAACCGGTATCTAATACCCAGGTGCTACTAGGAGTACTAGTAAGGTACACATCAATAACACACATATATCAAATATACTTTTGTTGAAGTTGACAGCCTTCTTATCTACCAAGTATTTGAGGTAGTTCCGCTACCAGTGACCATTCCCCTAATTGAAGCACTTTGTCTCGGGTTTGGGTTCTTGGGTTTCTTCACTGGAGCGGCAACTGGCTTGCCATTCAAGAAGTTTCCCTTCTTTCCCTTGCCCTTCTTTGAAACCAGTGCTCTTGTTAACCATCAACACTTGATGCTCCTTCTTGATTTCTATCTTTACGACTTTAAGCACGATGAACAGCTTGGGGATTATCTTCCCTTGCATGTTATAGTTCATCACGAAACTCCAGTAGCTTGGTGATAGCGACTAGATAACTTTTGTCAATGACTCTCTTATCTGGAAGATTAACTCCCACTTGATTCAAGTGATTGAAGTACCCAGACATTCTGAGCACATGCTCACTGGCTGAGCTATTCTCCTCCATCTTGTAGGCAAAGGTCTTGTCAGAGGTCTCAACCTCTCAACACGTGCATGAGCTTGAAATACCAATTTCAGCTCTTCGAACATCTCATATGTTCTATGGCATTCAAAACGCTTTTGGAGCCCCGACTCTAAGCCGTAAAGCATGGCGCACTAAACTATCAGGTAGTCATCAGAACGTGTCTACCAGATGTTCACAACATCCACAAACTACACCAGAGGGGTTGGCACACCGAGGGTGCATCAAGGACAGAAGCCTTATGTGTAGCAGTGAGGACAATCCTCAGACTACGACCCTAGTCCGCACAATTGCTTACAATATCTTTCAACTTAGTCTTTCTCTAGGAACGTATTAAAACAAAGAGCTAAAGCGCGAGCTATTAATCCACAACATAATTTGCAAAGACAATTTAGACTATGTTCATGATAATTAAGTTCATCTAATCAAATTATTCAATGAACTCCCACTCAGATAGACATCCCTCTAGTCATCTAAGTGATACATGATCCGAATCGACTAGGCCGTGTCCGATCATTGATGACCCACAAGTATAGGGGATCTACCATAGTCCTTTTGATAAGTAAGAGTGTCGAACCCAACGAGGAGGATAAGGAAATGATAAGCGGTTTCCAGCAAGGTATTCTCTGCAAGTACTGAAATAAGTGGTAACAGATAGTTTTGTGATAAGATAATTTGTAACGAGCAACAAGTAACAAAAGTAAATAAAGTGCAGCAAGGTGGCCCAATCCTTTTTGTAGCAAAGGACAAGCCTGGACAAACTCTTATATAGAGGAAAGCGCTCCCGAGGACACATGGGAATATCATCAAGCTAGTTTTCATCATGTTCATATGATTCACATTCGGTACTTTGATAATTTGGTATGTGGGTGGATGATACGTCTCCAACGTATCTATAATTTTTGATTGTTCCATGCTATATTATCTACTGTTTTGGACTATATTGGGCTTTATTTTCCACTTTTATATTATTTTTGGGACTAACCTACTAACCGGAGGCCCAGCCCAATATTGCTGTTTTTTTGCCTATTTCAGTGTTTCGAAGAAACGGAATATCAAATGGAGTCCAAACGGAATAAAACCTTCAGGGACGTGATTTTCTCACCGAACGTGATCCAGGAGACTTGGACCCTACTCCAAGGAGTCAAAGAGGCGGTCACGAGGGTGGGGGGCGCCCCCCTAGGGCGCGCCCCCCTGCCTCGTGGGCCCCTCAGTGCTCCTCCGACGTACTTCTTCCTCCTATATATACCTACGTACCCCCAAACGAACAGCAGAGTAGCCAAAAACCTAATTCCACCGCCGCAACTTTCTGTGTCCACGAGATCCCATCTTGGGGCCTATTCCGGAGCTCCGCCGGAGAGGGCCGTCATCACGGAGGGCTTCTACATCATCATAGCCCCTCCGATGAAGTGTGAGTAGTTTACCTCAGACCTTCGGGTCCATAGTTAGTAGCTAGATGGCTTCTTCTCTCTTTTTGGATCTCAATACAAAGTTCTCCCCCTCTCTTGTGGAGATCTATTCGATGTAATCTTCTTTTTGCGGTGTGTTTGTTGAGACCGATGAATTGTGGGTTTATAATCAAGTCTATCTATGAATAATATTTGAATCTTCTCTGAATTCTTTTATGTATGATTGGTTATCTTTGCAAGTCTCTTCGAATTATCCGTTTGGTTTGGCCAACTAGATTGGTAGTTCTTGCCATGGGAGAAGTGCTTAGCTTTGGGTTCGATCTTGCGGTGTCCTTACCCAGTGACAGAAGGGGCAGCAAGGCACGGATTGCATCATTGCCATTGAGGATAACAAGATGGGGTTTATTTCATATTGCATGAATTTATCTCTCTACATCATGTCATCTTGCTTAAGGCGTTACTCTGTTTTTAACTTAATACTCTAGATGCATGCTGGATAGCGGTCGATGAGTGGAGTAATAGTAGTAGATGCAGAATCGTTTCGGTCTACTTGTCACGGATGTGATGCCTATATACATGATCATGCCTAGATATTCTCATAACTATGCTCAATTCTGCCAATTGCTCAACAGTAATTTGTTCACCCACCGTAGAATACTTATGCTCTTGAGAGAAGCCACTAGTGAAACCTATGGCCCCCGGGTCTATTCTCATCATATTAATCTCCATCACTTTAATCTTGCTTTGCTTTTTTACTTTGCCTTTTACTTTTCACTTTGCATCTTTATAGAAAAGATACCAAAAATATTATATCTATCAGATCTCACTCTCGTAAGTGACCGTGAAGGGATTGACAACCCCTAATCGCGTTGGTTGCGAGTAGCTATCGTTTTGTGCAGGTACGAGGGACTTGAGCGTGGCCTCCTACTAGATTGATACCTTGGTTCTCAAAAACTGAGGGAAATACTTACGCTACTCTGCTGCATCATCTCTTCCTCTTCGGGGAAAACCAACGCAAGCTCAAGACGTAGCAAGAAGGATTTCTGGCGCCGTTGCCGGGGAGTCTACGCAAAAAGTCAACATACCAAGTACCCATCACAATCCCTATCTCTCGCATTACATTATTTGCCATTTGCCTCTCGTTTTCCTGTCCCCCACTTCACCCTTACCGTTTTATTCGCCCTCTCTCTCTATCCCCCCCTTTCTATTTGCCTCTTTTGCCCGCTTGCCTTTTTGTTTGCTCGTGTGTTAGATTGCTTGTTTGTCGCGATGGCTCAAGATACTACCAAATTGTGTGACTTCACCAATACCAATAATAATGATTTCCTTAGCACTCCGATTGCTCCTCTTGCCAATACTGAATCTTGTGAAATCAATACTGCTTTGTTGAATCTTGTTATGAAATATCAATTCGCCGGCCTTCCTAGTGAAGATGCCGCTACTCATCTGAATAGCTTCGTTGATTTATGTGATATGCAAAAGAAAAAAGATGTTGATAATGACGTCGTTAAATTGAAGCTATTCCCTTTTTCGCTTAGAGATCGTGCTAAAGCTCGGTTTTCGTCTTTGCCTAAGAATAGTATTGACTCTTGGAACAAGTGCAAAGATGCTTTTATCTCTAAGTATTTCCCTCCTGCTAAGATCATCTCTCTTAGAAACGATATTATGAATTTTAAGCAACTTGATCATGAACATGTTGCACAAGCTTGGGAGAGAATGAAATTAATGATGCGTAATTGCCCTACTCATGGTTTGAATTTGTGGATGATTATACAATTTTTTATGCTGGATTGAATTTTGCTTCTAGAAATCTTTTTAGATTCGGCTGCGGGAGGCACTTTTATGGAAATCAGTTTAGGAGATGCTACTAAACTCCTAGATAATATTATGGTTAATTATTCTCAATGGCATACTGAAAGATCTTCTAATAAAAAAGTGCATGCGATAGAAGAAATCAATGTTTTGAGTGGAAAGATGGATGAACTTATGAAATTATTTGCTACTAAGAGTGTTTCTTCTGATCCTAATGATATGCCTTTGTCTACTTTGATTGAGAATAACAATAAATCTATGGATGTGAATTTTGTTGGTAGGAATAATTTTGGTAACAACGCCTATAGAGGGAATTTTAATCCTAGGCCATATCCTAGTAATCCTTCTAATAATTATGGGAATTGCTACAACAACTCTTATGGAAATTATAATAAGATGTCCTCTGAATTTGAGAATAGTGTTAAAGAGTTTATGAATTCACAAAATAATTTTAATGCTTTGCTTGAAGAGAAATTGCTTAAAGTTGATGATTTGGCTAGGAACGTTGATAGAATTTCTCTTGAGGTTGATTCTTTAAAGCTTAGATCTATTCCTCCTAAGCATGATATCAATGAGTCTCTCAAAGCCATGAGAATTTCCATTGATGAGTGCAAGGAAAGAACCGCTAGGATGCGTGCTTCCAAAGATGCCTTTATTAAAGCATGTTCTTCCAATTCCTATGAAAATCAAGATGAAGATATAAAAGTTATTGATGTGTACCCTATTAAATCTTTATTTTGCAATATGAATCTTGATGAAACTGAATATGATCTTCCTTTGCCTAGAAGGCATTCTAAAAATTCGGAGTATTTAGATCTTTATGATGAAATTGATGAAAGTGGGAATGAAAGAAATAAAAATCTAGATGTTGCTAAACCCACTATATTGGATTTCAAGGAATTTAATTATGAAAGTTGCTCTTTAATTGATTGTATTTCCTTGTTTCAATCCGTGCTAAATTCTCCACATGCTTATAGTCAACATAAAGCCTTCACCGAACATATTGTTGATGCCTTGATGCAATATTATGAAGAAAAACTTGAGTTGAAAGTTTCTATCCCTAGAAAACTCTATGATGAGTGGTAACCAACTATTAAAATTAAAATTAAAGATCATGAGTTTTATGCTTTGTGTGATTTAGGTGCTAGTGTCTCCACTATTCCCAAGACTTTGTGTGATTTGCTAGATTTTCATAATTTTGATGATTGCTCTCTAAACTTGCATCTTGCGGATTCTACTATTAAGAAACCTATGGGAAGGATTAACGATGTTCTTATTGTTGCAAATAGGAATTATGTGCCCGTAGATTTCGTTGTTCTTGATATAGATTGCAATCCTTCTTGCCCTATTATTCTTGGTAGACCTTTCCTTAGAACGGTTGGTGTGATTATTGATATGAAGGAAGGGAATATTAGATTTCAATTTCCATTAAAAAAGGGCATGGAACACTTTCCAAGAAATAAAATAAAATTGCCATATGAAACTATCATGAGAGCCGCTTATGGATTGCCTACCAAAGATGGCAATACCTAGATCTATCCTCGCTTTTATGCCTAGCTAGGGGCGTTAAACGGTAGCGCTTGTTGGGAGGCAACCCAATTTTATTTTTATTCCTTGATTTTTGCTCCTGTTTAGTAATAATAATTTATTTAGTCTCTGTTTTGGTTGTGTTTTTTGTGCTTAATTAGTGTTTGTGCCAAGTTGAACCGTTGGGAAGACTTGGGGAAAGTCTTGTTGAACTTGCTGTAAAAAACAGAAACTTTAGCGCTCACGAGAACTGCTGTCATTTTTATTTGAAGAGTCCTATTTAGTTAATTATTTTTGCAGATTATTAATATATAAATTCCTCACGTCCAGCAATTTATTTTAGAATTTTTGGGGTTCCAGATCTTGCGCTAGCTACAACTTACTACAGATTGTTCTGTTTTTGACAGATTCTGTTTTTCGTGTGTTGTTTGCTTATTTTGATGAATCTATGGTTAGTAAAATAGTTTATAATACATAGATAAGTTGGAATACAGTAGGTTTAACACCAATATAAATAAAGAATTAGTTCATTACAGTACCATGAAGTGGTCTTTTTTTTTCTTTCGCTAACGGAGCTCACGAGTTTTCTACTTTAAGTTTTGTGTTGTGAAGTTTTCAAGTTTTGGGTGAATTCTTGTGATGGATTATGGAACAAGGAGTGGCAAGAGCCTAATCTTGGTGATGCCCATGGCACCCCCAAGATAATACAAGGACACCAAAAAGTCAAAGCTTGGGATGCCCCGGAAGGCATTCCCTCTTTCGTCCACTTCCATCGGTAATTTACTTGGAGCTATATTTTTATTCACCAACATGATATGTGTTTTGCTTGGAGCGTCTTGTATTATTTGTGTATTTGTGTTTTAGTATGCCACAATCATCCTTGCTGTACACACCTTTTGAGAGAGCCATACATGAATTGAAATTTGATAGAATACTCTATGTGCTTCACTTATATCTTTTGAGCTAAGTAGTTTTGCTCTATGTGCTTCACTTATATCCTTTGAGCGTTATAATTTTGCTCTATGTGCTTCACTTAGATTTTTTTGAGCACGGTGGTGGATTTGTTTTAAATAAACTACTGATCTCCCATGCTTCACTTAGATTATTTTGAGAGTCTTAATAGCATGGTAATTTGCTTAATAATAACATGCTTGGTATTCAAGATTTGTGAAACTTTCTTTTGAGTGTGTTGAATACTAAGAAAAGTTGGATGCTTGATAATTGTTTTGAGATATGGAGGTAATAATATCAAAGTCATGCTAGTAGAGTAATTGTGAATTTGAGAAGTGCTTGAGTTAAAGTTTGCAAGTCCCATAGCATGCACGTATGGTAAACGTTATGCAACAAATTTGAAACATGAGGTGTTATTTGATTGTCCTCCTTATGAGTGGCGGTCGGGGACGAGCGATGGTCTTTTCCTACCAATCTATCCCCCTAGGAGCATGCGCGTAATACTTTGGTCTTTGATGGCTTGTAGATTTTTGCAATAAGTATATGAGTTCTTTATGACTAATGTTGAGTCCATGGATTATACACACTCTCACCCTTCCATCATTGCTAGCCTCTACGGTACCGTGCATTGCCCTTTCTCACATCGAGAGTTGGTGCAAACTTCGCCAGTGCATCCAAACCCCGTGATATGATACGCTCTTTCACACATAAACCTCCTTATATCTTCCTCAAAACAGCCACCATACCTACCTATTATGGCATTTCCATAGCCATTCCGAGATATATTGCCATGCAACTTTCCACCATACAGTTTATCATGACACATTCATCATTGTCATATTGCTTAGCATGATCATGTAGTTGACATAGTATTTGTGGCAAAGCCACCATTCATAATTTTTTCATACTTGTCACTCTTGATTCATTGCATATCCCGGCACACCGCCGGAGGCATCCATATAGAGTCATACTTTGTTCTAGTATCGAGTTGTAATCATTGAGTTGTAAATAAATAAAAGTGTGATGATCATCATTCAATAGAGCATTGTCCCAATAAAAAAAAGAGAAAGGCCAAAGGAAAAAAAAAAGAAGGCCCCCCAAAAAAGATAAATAAATAAAAAGGGGCAATGCTACTATTCTTTTTTTTCCACACTTGTGCTTCAAAGTAGCACCATGTTCTTCATATAGAGAGTCTCTTGAGTTATCACTTTCATACACTAGTGGGAATTTTCATTATAGAACTTAGCTTGTATATTCCAACAATGGGCCTCCTCAAGTGCCCTAGGTCTTCGCGAGCAAGCAAGTTGGATGCACACCCACTTAGTTTCTTTTATTGAGCTTTCATACATTTATAGCTCTAGTGCATCCGTTGTGTCGGTGTACTAGAGTAGGGGTACCCTAGTATCCCGAACTTGTGCACGGGCAGTCGCAGCATCCCACGGCAAGGCTTGCCGGGTGACCGCCAAGGTCCTCCGTGGTTCCTTTGGAGCCATTCAAGGACAAAGTATCCAAGCCAAGGAGACAAGACCCCGGCAAGAGGAGCTTGCCGGGAAGGCCAACCAAGGCATGACAAAGTATCCAAGCCAAGGAGACAAGACCCCGGCAAGAGGAGCTTGCCGGGAAGGCCAACCAAGGCATCTCAAGGAACTTGCCGCGACGCGCCACGCGTCCCGGCAAGGCCCGGTGAGCGACAAGCTCCCGGACGCGACAAGACAACGACCGCGGCAAGGCGCTTGCCGCGGCAAGCCACCACTCTGTGCCCGCGCTCCAGCACATCCACCAACGTGTCGCTCTGGGACCCTTCCAGGCGTACGTGGCAGGAGGCTGTGCAGCCCACGGTGCGCGGTGGCAAGCGGCACTGACAAGATTGCCATCATGGCGAGCGATGGCGTCCCTGGCGGTCCCTTTTGCACTATTTAGGCGACGCAGACGGGCATTTAATGCCCTTGTCCCCTACCGTCAGGGTTAGGTATGATACACTATAGCAGGTAGCTGTACCAACCGCAGCACCTTTCCATTTTTACCCTTGTCTATGTTGCCACCTGTCGGTGACCCCTTGAGCATATAAAAGGAGGCCCATGCGCAACGTAGAGGGGGAGGAAGAGAACACTCACGCTCGGTCTCGTTAGCTGCTGGAGTGTACTGTAGCACTCCGCGCTCCCAAGCAAGAACTCAATACAAACCACAAAGCAGGAGTAGGGTTTTACGCATCCGTGCGGCCCGAACCTGGGTAAACTGCTCGTGTGCTTCACCTCGATCCGCTCTTCGTGCGACCCTCGCCCCCGCCGAACCGAAAGGGACTCGGTCCGCCAGTCCCATAGGTGCTCGTGGATTAGTACCCCGACATCTCTGGCGCGCCAGGTAGGGGCGTCGAGGTTGTGTGAACCAGATCCGGCGTTCACACGAGCTAGATCTTCATCATCTTCATCAACATGCCACCGAAGAAGAAGGCTTCGGAGGCGGCTGCTCCGTCCGCGCCGAACCCACCACCGCCGGAGCAAACGGCTGATGGGGCAGACGCCGGCGGAAGAACGGGCGTCGACGAGGGAGCTCACGGTGCTGCCAGGTCCAAGGACAAGGCTGCGCTGCCCATCGGCGGCGTAGCCGGCTCCCACAACGACCGAGTGCACTCCAAGACCTCGGCCTCCGTACATGCACCGCGCCCATCTCAGGAGGCGCGGGACCGGCAGCGTCATGGTACTCACGGTACCATGCGTTTGCTGGACCAAGATCGAGCTGGTGGATCTCGGAGTGCTCAAGACCAGCATGCACGCCAACATGCTGGCATGAGCGAGGCACGGTCGCCTGGACGGGATACTGCTCCTTCTAACATAGTTGGAAGTCCGAGCATATCCCGCTCTTCGCACCGTTCGCCACCGCCACCCGCCACTACAACAGAAGCTTTGGCACGAGCTCAACTGCTCCTGGACTACCCTCCAACGGCAGACAAGATCGACGACTGGAGGGCCACCATTCAGAGTCTCATCGGCTTCGCCAACGGCGACACTCAACGGCAGCCAAGCACGTCGCAGCCGCGGCAAGTCAGCCAGGCACGAGCCGGTGGCGACAAGACCGGTGGGGGTGCAACCACTGTGCACTCTCCGTCCCGAAGGCCAAGATCGCCGACTCGCCGGATCCATCTCGACAGCGACTCCACCGCGTCATCAGATCCACGAGCTCGTCGCGATCAGCGCCAAGTTCTTCACGAACGACAGCAAGAAGACGCTCGTACTCGCATCGAGCGCCAAAGAGAAGCGCGACGTCAATCGGACCAGCGCGCTGGGCCCTCTATCGACATGCATGCGCCAGGGGAACCAGGCGGCTTGCCGTACGCGGTAGGTTGCCCTGCGTTTACTCGTGAGCTGCGGCAAGTCCAGTGGCCCAGCACGAAGAATTTCAAGCCAGACGTACTAGAGAAGTACGACGGCAAGTCGCATCCGTCGGAGTTCCTCAGCATCTACACCATCGCGCTGCAGGCTGCCGGGGGGCGGGACGACAAGATCCTTGCCAACTACTTCCCGCTGGCGCTCAAGCCCAACGTCAGGTCCTGGCTCATGCACTTGCCGGAAAACTCCATATCCTCCTGGGCAGACCTATGCCATCAGTTTGTCGGCGCCTTTACAGGCGGCCACAAACCTCATGGCCAAGAGAGTGACCTGCATCTGCTCACCCAGAAGGAAGGAGAGCCCCTGCGCAAGTACATTCAGAGATTCAGCCGTGTACAGCACAACATCCCAGAGATCCACCCTGCCGCGGTCATCAGCGTGTTCCATCAGAACATGCGTAACCGCAGGATGCGGGAGGAGATGGCGATGTGCAAGATCAGAGACGTCAGTGAGCTGTATGCCCTGGCCGACAAGTGTGCACATGCTGAGGAAGGGAGAAAACTCCCCGGAGAGAATACAGGAGCAGGAGGATCTGCCAGCGAGGATGCTGCCCTGGCAAAGAAAAACCGGCGGCGGAACAACAGGAAGAAGAAAGGCAAAGATGTGCTAGTCATTGAGCAGTCCGGCAACGAAGGTGGCGCCAAGAAAGCCAAAGCCGGTAGCTCCGGCAAGGAGATTGCCGCATGCACCAACTGCCAGACTGTGGCGGTCGCCGACAAGCAGGACGACACCGACAAGCAGTACTGCAAGATCCACCGCACCAAGGGCCATGACCTCCAGAGCTGCAAGAAGGTCGAGCAGCTTGTCCAGCAGCAAAAGGCTGAATACGAGCGACGCGACAAGGAGAGGGCCCAAGGAGGCGCTGGAGAATCCGGCAAGAAGCGCGCCGGCCGGGGAGGACGCCGCAGCAAGGCCAAGCAGCGGCAAGGAGACAGACCTCCCCGCGGCCGCGACAAGGATGAAGATGACGATGACGACGAAGACATGGATGATGTCGAGACCAGTGAGTAGGAGTTCCAGAAAGCCACAGAGGTTTTGTGCGTTGACGGCGGTGCTTCTCTGCATACTTCGCACCGTCAACTCAAGCAGTGGGTGCGGGAAGTCAATGCGGCGGAACCACCTGTCGAGTCACGCAAGCCTCTGAAATGGTCCAGCACGCCTATCATCTTTGATATTGAGGACCACCCTGATCGCACAACTGTGGTCGGGTGCTTGCCGATGTTGGTTTCACCAACTATCCGCAACCTCAAGGTCATTAAGATGCTAGTTGACGGCGGGGCCGGCTTGAACCTGATCTCCTCCGCTGTACTCCAGAAACTCCAGATCCCTGACAGCGAGCTTGAAGAGACCGGCACATTCCAAGGAATCAACCCGGGAAGGAGCAAGCCGAAGGGGAAGGTCACGTTGCCAGTAACATTTGGTAGCGAGGTGAACTTCAGGACTGAGAGGGTCACTTTTGACGTTGCTGATTTTCCATTGCCTTACAATGGGATACTCGGCCGTCCAGCACTTGCCAAGTTCATGGCAGCCTCTCACTATGCATACAACATGTTGAAGATGCCAGGCCCGATAAGCGTCATCTCTGTCCCTGGCGACAAGAAGGATGCTCTTATCTACGCCGACAGGATCTACTGGGAAGCAGCAGCCGCAACAGATCGCAAGACACCTGCCGTTGAAGCTCCCGGGGGGAAGAAGAAGACCAAGTCCGGCAAGAGTTCTGATGCCCACTCCGGCAAGCGCACCTCTTCGGAGTGCTGCGCTGCCGTCGAGGACGCACCATCGAGCTCCACCGGCAAGTGTAAGAAGACAATGGCAGCTCTGCCAGAGACCAAGAAGGTGTCCGCCAAGGAGGACGGCACTGGTGGTACCTTCACCATCAGTGCCACTCTCGACCCTAAATAGGAAAGCGCGCTCATTGCTTTCCTGCGGGCGAACGTTGACGTGTTTGCGTGGCAACCGTCTGACATCCCCGGTGTTCCCAGGAAAGTAATTGAGCACCATCTTGCCATTTGTCCTCATGCGCGGCCCGTCAAGCAGAAGGTCAGGAAGCAAGCAGTGGAGCACCAAGAATTCATCGCAGAAGAGATCAAGAAGTTGGAAGCAGCAGGCCTTGTCAGAGGGGTGCTCCATCCTACGTGGTTGGCCAATCCTGTAGTCGTGCGCAAGGCGAACGGGAAATGGAGACTTTGTATCGACTTTACCAATGTTAACAAAGCTTGTCCCAAAGACCCATTTCCTTTGCCGCGCATTGACCAGATTGTTGACTCCACGGCCGGATGTGACTTGCTTTCATTTCTTGACGCATACTCAGGATACCATCAGATCTTCATGGCAGAAGAGGATGAGGAGAAGACCGCATTCATCACTCCATGTGGCACGTACTGTTTCATACGGATGCCTTTCGGTTTAAAGAATGCTGGTTCAACATTTGCAAGGGTAGTCCATGTCGCTCTTGAGCCACAGATACACAGAAATGTGGAAGCCTACATGGATGACATAGTGGTCAAGAGCAAGGACAAGGCAACTCTGATTCAAGATTTAGACGAGACCTTTGCAAATCTACGCAAGATCAGCCTCAAGCTCAACCCCGAGAAGTATGTGTTTGGAGTCCCCTCCGGCAAGCTTCTCGGGTTCTTTGTCTCTCAGTGGGGAATCGAAGCCAATCCCGACAAGATCAAGGCCATTGAGCATATTGAAGCACCAAAGCGCGTCAAGGATGTACAAAGACTTGCCGGTTGCGTGGCTCCTCTCAGCAGGTTTATCTCTAGGTCTGCTGAGCGCACCCTGCCGTTTTTCAAAATATTGAAAAAGGCAGGTCCAATGAAATGTACTCCGGAAGCGGAGGCTGCACTGCAAGACTTGAAGAGATACCTGTCCTCCACTCCGACACTTGTCGCACCTAAGCCACAAGAGAAGGTCCTGCTGTATATAGCGGCAACCAATCAAGTGGTTAGTGCTGCGTTAGTAGCAGAGAGGGAGGCAGATGACGAGCCAGCAACCACGACAGGCGCATCCAGCGACAAGCAGGGGGCTTCCCCGACAAGCTCTGGTCCCGACAAGGATGGATCTGCGCAGACGCGCGAGGAGATACAGAAGAGAATGGTACAGCGCCTAGTTTACTTTGTCAGTTCCCTTCTGTAGGGGGCTAGGTCAAGGTACTCTGGCGTGCAGAAATTGCTTTTCGGCCTTCTCATGGCCTCGAGAAAGCTGCGCCATTACTTCCAAGCACATGAGATCACAGTTGTCACTCGTTTTCCGCTGAAGAGGATACTACAGAATCCAGAAGCGACAGGCAGGATTGTTGAGTGGGCACTGGAACTGTCAAGCTTTGGCCTCAAGTTTGAGAGTACTTCAACTATCCAAAGCAGAGCATTGGCAGAATTCATAGCAGAATGGACGCCAACACCAGATGAAGAAATTCCAGAAACGAGCATCCCCGTCGAGGAAGCGAGCAAAGAGTGGCTGATGTACTTTGATGGTGCCTTTTCGCTGCAAGGCGCCGGCGCTGGCGTGCTGCTTGTCGCACCCACCGGAGAGCACCTCAAGTACGTAGTCCAGATGCACTTTCCCAAGGAGCAAGCAACAAACAATACTGCAGAGTATGAAGGCTTGCTTGCCGGTCTCAGGATCGCGGCAGACCTTGGGATCAAGAAGCTCATTGTCAGGGGTGACTCGCAGCTTGTCGTCCGCCAAGTGAACAAGAGCTATCAGAGTCCGTTGATGGAAGCCTACATCGACGAAGTGAGAAAGCTAGAAGAGCACTTTGACGGCCTATAGATGGAGCATGTTCCAAGAGCTCAGAACGCCATTGCCGATGGCCTATCAAAGTGCG
The DNA here is from genome assembly GCF_002162155.2 of Triticum dicoccoides. Classification (NCBI taxonomy): domain Eukaryota; kingdom Viridiplantae; phylum Streptophyta; class Magnoliopsida; order Poales; family Poaceae; genus Triticum; species Triticum dicoccoides. The sequence goes on along the minus strand of NC_041390.1, from coordinate 556,790,350 downwards.
CCGCACTTAAGTTACTTGTGGAACCAGGGATCTTTGTGCTCAAGCTGACTCAACCGTCTGTAACGCCATCAACTGGACAGAGCAAGAAGAGGAAGTTGATTTCCGGTGACTATTTTTCGGCAGAGCTTCCCGAAGCCGCCGCCAAGAAGGTCCCCAAGATCAACGCCAAGAGCGCTGAGGAGCAGTCTGCTCCGGCAAGGCCTAGGGCTTGTTCCGTTGAAGCAAAAGCTCCCGACAAGTTTTGCTCCGGCAAGCTTGCCGGGGAACGTCAAGCTCCGGCAGAGCCGCAGGTTCTCGCCGTAGAAGCGGATGTTCCCGCAGCAGCAGATTTGCCTTTAGTCCTTGTTGTCGAGCCACAAGCTCCAGCATGGACACAGCAGATTGTCCGTTTCCTTCAGACAGGAGAACTTCCCGAAGAGCAAGAAGAAGCGGAAAGAGTAGCCCGGCAGTCAAGTATGTACCAGTTTGTCAACAACACACTGTACAGAAGAAGACTCAACGGTGTGAAATTGAAGTGTATTCACCGGGAAGACGGACAAAAGCTGTTGGCAGAGATACATGGAGGCATATGTGGTCACCACATTGGCGCAAGAGCACTTGCCGGCAAAGCATTCTGGCAAGGTTTCTTTTGGCCGACAGCCCTCCAGGATGCAACTGCACAAGTAACCAAGTGCGAAGCGTGCCAGTTCCATTCCACGCAGATACACCAACCGGCTCAAGCTCTCCAGACGATCCCTTTATCCTGGCCATTTTCGGTCTGGGGGCTCGACATCCTCGGCCCCTTTCCCCGAGCAGTCGGGGGCTTTGAGTACTTGTACGTTGCAATCGACAAGTTCACAAAGTGGCCGGAAGTGGAAGCAGTGAGGAAGGTGACAGCACAGTTAGCAGTCAAGTTCTTCAGGTCGATTGTTTGCCGCTTCGGGATCCCTAACAGGATAATCACTGACAACGGTATGCAATTCACGAGCCGCGCCTTCATGCAGTACGTCCAAGATCTTGGCGCCAAGGTCTGCTTCGCTTCTGTTGCTCACCCGAGAAGCAATGGTCAAGCGGAGAGGGCAAATGCTGAAGTGCTGCGTGGGCTCAAGACCAGGACTTTCGACAGGCTGCACAAGTGCGGAAGAAACTGGATCGAGGAGCTGCCGGTGGTTCTTTGGTCGATCAGGATGACGCCAAATCGAGCCACCGGCCAGACACCTTTCGCTCTAGTCTATGGAGCAGAGGCAGTTCTCCCCATGGAACTCGTATACGGGTCACCTCGAGTGCTCGCTTATGATGAGCTTGAGCAAGAGCAGCTGCGACAAGATGACGCGCTACTCCTTGAGGAAGACCGTCTTCAGGCTGCTGTACGAGCTGCTCGCTACCAGCAAGCTTTGCGCCGCTACCATAGCCGCAAAGTCAATGCCAGAAGTCTCGAGGAAGGCGACCTTGTTCTTCGGCGTGTTCAGTACACCAAGAATTCCAACAAGTTGACGCCGAAGTGGGAAGGCCCTTACCGGGTGAAACGAGTCACTAGGCCTGGCGCTGTCCGCCTTGAGACCGAAGATAGCATTCCGGTGAGCAATTCCTGGAACATTGAGCATCTTCATAAGTTTTACCCGTAAGGTGCGGTTGCCGGAACCTGTTCCGGCAACCACCTTTTGTACAAGTCTTGCTGCTGTTGCATGTAATCCTTTGTACAAAGCCGGGTGCAGACCCCGTGCATAAGTAAAGCTCATATGCTCCGCACATCTTGTCAATTTCATGCTTTCTATGTTTTGCATATGTGATCTGACACTTTGTGCAGCACCTACTCCCCGGTAAGCAATAACGAGCCGTAAGGCTCCTTATCTTTATTTTCTCCTCTTTCTTTTTTCTCAAGGAAAGGAAGGTTCC
>NC_041390.1:556771313-556788226 GCF_002162155.2 Triticum dicoccoides | reverse complement strand
GGGGGAAGGAGAAGATAATAGTATGGACCAGGCGTCGTTCAAGAAAGTTTCGCCTTACCAGGAAGCGAGCAACAGAAAAGCTAAGTTGCCAAAGTTTGAGCAATCAGATTTTTTTTAAATTTTCAAGTTATCTCCCCTGAACGACCGCACTTTGTATGGAAAAACTGTGCGCGGAGGAACCAACTCGTAGCTAGTTGCGCCCTTACTTTGTTTCAAGTCCGCTCAACAAATTAAGTGAGCTGCGACTAGTTGCGACAAGGTTTCTCGTCGGTAGCGGCACCGCCAGCAGGCTGCTGACGTCCCGCACTCAGCGCTCGCGGCTAAGGTGCCTGCACCGGCAAGTTCCCTAAAAGCGTAGGGCAAAAACATACAAAGGGAGGAATCAAGTAAAGGGAATAACATTGCAATCATTACCCAGAATAGCGTTATATTACAAGGTAACTTGTCGCGGCTCTAACAGATTGTTCTCATAACATGACCAGCAGCGACAAGAAAAGAAGAAAACGGGCGGCCTAGTCTACGCGATCGCCCTCAATCCTCTTGATCCCGCTCACCTTGTCCACAATGGGTGCGACAAGGGCCTTGAGCGCCTCCAGATCAGCATCCGGCGGCAGGGTCTTGAGGACGTTGGTCAGGTTGAGGCCCGAGTTGCGGAAGGCCACCTTCACCAACACCTTTTGAAGAGCTCCCGCGCAGATCTTGCGCGACTTGTCGGCCAGCTACTTTGGGATCTTCTCCCGGAGCCACTCGAGGGCCGTCGCCACGCCTTTGAAGAACAAGGTGAGCTTGGCGCTGGGTTGGAGGTTCTCATCAGATGGATACCCAAGATCCTCCACCCCCAGCTGCGCCAGCTCCCTATCGATATCTGCGGCAGCTTTCACGAGACCCTCCGTCCAGTGCTCCACATTCTCCCTAAAAGCATTCTGGGCGGCGGCAGCACTCGCCAGCAGCGCCTTGTCGGCCTTGATCTCCTCCTTCAAGGCCACCTTCTACTCCCTGGCGCCGTCCGGCATCTTGGTCAAAGTGGTCAGCTTCAACTCAAGATCTGCATTGGAGTCCTTGGCGGCGCTAAGCTCTTCACCACTCGCCTTGAGATCGGCCTCCAGCTGCGCCACCTTCGTCTCCAGCTCCTTCTTGGCGGCCTCGGCAACTGTGGTAGCATCCTCTGCTTGCTTAAGGGCTCCGCCGAGTTTTTGCTCACGCGCGGCAAGCTCCTCCTCGTGGCTGTCGAGGTTAACTTTCCGCTGCACCAGCTCGCCCTCCTACGCAGACAGCTTCTCAGCGGCAAGCCGCTGTTGCTCTTCAACTTCGGCCTTCTCGAAGAAGAAGGCCTTCTACTCTTCGGCGAGTTGCTCCCGCTCCTCTGCCAGGGACCGGAGAGCTTCCTGGTTGAGACCCCGGAGCTCCTCCGCATGCTTCTCGATGTCCGCTCCCGCCTTCGCGACAAGCGCCTCGTGGGATTCCAGCTTGGCTTGCCGCGCGCGGTAGAGCGACAACAGCTTCCGCAGCAGCCGCTCCTCCTCAGGCTCGCCGCTGCTGCTGCTCGGCGCATCAACTAGCGTCAGCCCAGCGGAGGCGAGCACTTCTCCAGCAAAGCTCTCTCCCTCGACCGGCGCCCTGGAGCTTGACGCCCAGGGGAGGTTGATGAAGACGCCATCGCCGGCCTTCAAGTAGACGCCTGGCTGGGGCTCTTCGGAGCCTGGCGCTGCGGCAGCGGCGGACGGGTCGGCGGTCGATGTAGCGCCTGGCGCTCCTGCGGCCTCAGGGCCGTCAGTGCGATTGCCAGACCCCTCGCCAGCTGCTACGGCGGCAGCTTTGGCGGCCTCGTCACCGGCGGGATCATCAGCGCCGGCTGCTTCTTCAGTGGCAGCGGCGTCGTCGGCAGCAACCTCGGTCTCCATCGGCTCTGCAGCAGATGGGTCTGATGGCCGGAAAAGTGAGAAAAGTCAAGCAAATACCCAAAAAGAAGAAGAACCCAAGGGAAGCTTTGAAGAGAAGATTACCTGTACTGGATTCGGCAGTCGTAGTCTCCGCCGCCGGGGGGACGCTGGTGTTGTCCCTTGCCGGAGAACTCTCCCTTGCCGGAGGACTCTCCCTTGGCATTTCGGGGCCGGCCTCCGGGCGCTCCTGGTGGGGCTGCTCTGCTCCTACACAAACCAACAGTCGGATGTCAGCAAAGAAAGAGTATCCATGCGCGCCTAACAGCGGAAAGCGAACCATGTACTTACGCTGGGGGCTGCTCTGGAGAACAGTTGCCTAGTCCGGCAAGGTTGTCTCGGACGCACCTCCTGCTGTCGCGGTGGGCTCGTCCTTGATGACAATCACCGGGACCTTGGCTCTCTTTGCTGCTCTTTGGGCCAGAGTCCTAAAAAGGAATAAGTTCAGAGTAAAGCAAATGAGATACAAGACAAGACAGTAAGAATTGAAGAACTACAAGTACAACAAGAGAATCTTACTCTTCTTCTTCCTCGTCGGAGCTGAACACGGAGAAGTCAAAGTCCGGCTCACGTCCGGCGCGAGGAGGCGGAGGAGTAGTTTCCCTTGGCCGCTTGGTGGGAACAGTGGCAGTGGCCTGAGACGACCCCGCTCCGGCTGCCGCCGCGGCGTGAGAAGCGGCAGGAGCAGAAGCGGTGGTCCGGGTGGACCCCGCTCCAGTTGCCGCAACAGCATGAGGCACTCCCGCGGCAACAGTGCTTGCCGCGGTGGAGCGTGTCGCGCGGCGCGGCGACTGTTGACTCGCCTGCCGCCCCGCTACGTCCCCGGCCTTGCGGAGACGCCTTCTTGGTGGGGATGGAGGCTCTGCTTGTGGCGAGCTGCCTGAAGATGAGGAGGAAGAGGAGTTGATCTCCAACGAGCCACTCATGTCCTCGGCGGGCTCGCTCGACCCGACGTCATGCCCGGCAAGCTTTTTCTCGTCAACGAGCTCCTCTCGCTCGCCACGGCTTGCCGCCTCTGCTGCCTCTGCCTCCTCCACGGTGAATCCAAATTCGCCCGCGGCTGCGGCCGCCGCCGCCTCTTCCAGCCTAGTGGCGATGCGTGTCATCTCCGCATCGGTGGTGTCGCGGGTGAGGCTATCCTTTTCGTCGGAGCGGACCGGCACTTCTACCAAGCCGTCAAAGAACTCCTGCACGACGTCGTCTGCAGGCTCTTGCCAAGTTGGGACAATTCCATGCGAATCGCACAGCGGCATCATTGCACGGATGCGGTCAAGCGTGGAGCTGTTGCACAGCGGAACGACGCCCTTCGGCAACCTGAACACTTCGGGATGTTGAGGGCCGTACTTGAACAGCTCCTGGAGCATCGCATTAAGCTCCAGAACAGTGAAGTTGAAGTTGAGGCCCGGACGCAGCCTCATTATATCCGTCGCATTCTTGAACTCCCAGGCGGGTCTCCCCCGTTCCTGCAGGGGGGCGATGCGGCGGCGAAGAAAATCTGCGCCAACAGCGCCTACAATGAGCCCGGCAAGCCTGAGGCGTTGGATCCGGGTGACGGCAATCTTCATCCTATCGTCTTCCGGGGCCACGTCACTCCAATCGCTGCCACATGCTACTGGGGCTTGGCGCCGGGCGGTAAACGGCTGCTGGTTCTCCTCGACAATCCAGCACCAGTCTGTTCTCCATTCCTCCCACTTGCCGCGGAACTCTCCCTCCAGATAAGTGTCCTTCTTGCCGGCCCTCGAGATCCAGGCGATTCCGCCAGATAAAGGCTCTCCTCTCTCTACTTGGGGCATAAAGAAGTGGCGAAAAAGGGCTACATTGGGATGGACTCCGACAAAGTTTTCACAGAGAGGTGTGAAAACTGCCATGGTCAGAACGGCATTGGGGGTGAAGTCAAGGAGGCGGAACCCGTAGGTGTTCATAATATCGCAAAAAACTCAGAGAAGGGCGGGCAGAGCCCGCAGTAGAAGAACAAGGCGAAGAAAGGATATCCATTTGGAGCCGTTTTCCAAGCGGCAGCTGGAAGTACCTTCGTGCGCGGATGCGCTCGCGTCTCCGTCGACCAGAAGAGGTAGTAATTCTCCCTCAGCTCCCTCGCGGCGAGCTTGGGGGGGAAGATTGCCCGCTCCTTTCGCAGCGCCGCAAGCCGCAGCGCCTCGGTCGACTTCACAACCTTCCCTTTGTCGGCTCTCGGAGCCATGGAGGAAGTGGTGGAGGAGGTCGACGGTGTTGGTGGTGCTGGTGGCGATGGGGGGCGGGGCGCTGCTCTCTTTCAGCTTTGGGAAGACGAGGGAGCGGCGGACATTTCCGAGATTGGAGTAGCAACCGGCGAATGGGCGAATTACCCCTGTTTCCCATGCTTATAAAGAAGGAGGGGGCGGACGTTCCGCCTTTCCGAATAAAGAAACCACCCACGATCTCTCCCACGACGCCGCATTCAACGCGTGCCATTCAGGGAGGGCGCGGTGGATACGGGGAGAGATACGGCGTAATCCAGACTGTGCGTGCCCATGCACTATTTTGGGCCTGGCCCAACAGCGCTCGGCACCGTGTATGGCCCAGGCCCGGGGGCTCCTGTCGGTGTACTAGAGTAGGGGTACCCTAGTATCCCGAACTTGTGCACGGGCAGTTGCAGCATCCCGCGGCAAGGCTTGCCGGGTGACCGCCAAGGTCCTCCGTGGTTCCTTTGGAGCCATTCAAGGACAAAGTATCCAAGCCAAGGAGACAAGACCCCGGCAAGAGGAGCTTGCCGGGAAGGCCAACCAAGGCATGACAAAGTATCCAAGCCAAGGAGACAAGACCCCGGCAAGAGGAGCTTGCCGGGAAGGCCAACCAAGGCATCTCAAGGAACTTGCCGCGACGCGCCACGCGTCCCGGCAAGGCCCGGTGAGCGACAAGCTCCCGGACGCGACAAGACAACGACCGCGGCAAGGCGCTTGCCACGGCAAGGCGCTTGCCACGGCAAGCCACCACTCTGTGCCCGCGCTCCAGCACATCCACCAACGTGTCGCTCTGGGACCCTTCCAGGCGTACGTGGCAGGAGGCTGTGCAGCCAGCGGTGCACGGTGGCAAGCGACACTGACAAGATTGCCATCGTGGCGAGTGGTGGCGTCCCTGGCGGTCCCTTTTGCACTATTTAGGCGACGCAGACGGGCATTTAATGCCCTTGTCCCCTGCCGTCAGGGTTAGGTATGATACACTGTAGCAGGTAGCTGTACCAACCGCAGCTCCTTTCCATTTTTACCCTTGTCTACGTTGCCACCTGTCGGTGACCCCTTGAGCATATAAAAGGAGGCCCATGCGCAACGTAGAGGGGGAGGAAGAGAACACTCACGCTCGGTCTCGTTAGCTGCTGGAGTGTACTGTAGCACTCCGCGCTCCCAAGCAAGAACTCAATACAAACCACAAAGCAGGAGTAGGGTTTTACGCATCCGTGCGGCCCGAACCTGGGTAAACTGCTCGTGTGCTTCGCCTCGATCCGCTCTTCGTGCGACCCTCGCCCCTGCCGAACCGAAAGGGACTCGGTCCGCCGGTCCCATAGGTGCTCGTGGATTAGTACCCCGACACGTTGCATGGCAATCCCTACTCCTTGCATTAACATCAATTGATGGGCATCTCCATAGCCCATTGATTAGCCTCGTTGATGTGAGACTTTCTCCTTTTTGTCTTCTCCACATAACCCCCATCATTCTATTCCACCAATAGTTCTATATCCATGGCTCACGCTCATGTATTGCGTGAAAGTTTATAAGTTTGTAATTATTAAGGTATGAAACAATTGCTTGGCTTGTCATCAGGGTTGTGCATGATGAGAGCATTCTTGTGTGAGGAAAATGGAGTATGACTAAACTATATGATTTTGTAGGGATAAACTTTCTTTGGCCATGTTACTTTAAGAAAACATAATTGCTTTGTTGGTTTGCTTGAAGTATTATTATTCTTTATGTCAATATGAACTTCTGTCTTGAATCTTCCTAATCTGAATATTCATACCACAATTAAGAAGATTTGCATTGAAATTATGCCAAGTAGCACTCCGCATCAAAAATTCTATTTTTATCATTTACCTACTCGAGGACGAGCAGGAATTAAGCTTGGGGATGCCTGTACGTCTCCAACGTATCTATAATTTTTGATTGCTCCATGCTATATTATCTACTGTTTTGGACTATATTGGGCTTTATTTTCCACTTTTATATTATTTTTGGGACTAACCTATTAATCGGAGGCCCAACCCAGAATTGCAGTTTTTTTGCCTATTTCAGTGTTTCAAAGAAACGGAATATCAAACGGAGTCCAAACGGAATAAAACCTTCAGGGACGTGATTTTCTCACCGAACGTGATCCAGGAGACTTGGACCCTACTCCAAGGAGTCAAAGAGGCGGTCACGAGGGTGGGGCCGCCCCCCTAGGGCGCGCTCCCCTGCCTCGTGGGCCCCTCGGTGCTCCTCCGACGTACTTCTTCCTCCTATATATACCTACGTACCCCCAAACGAACAGCAGAGGAGCCAAAAACCTAATTCCACCGCTGCAACTTTCTGTATCCACGAGATCCCATCTTGGGGCCTGTTCCGGAGCTCCGCCGGAGAGGGCCGTCATCACGGAGGGCTTCTACATCATCATAGCCCCTCCGATGAAGTGTGAGTAGTTTACCTCAGACCTTCGGGTCCATAGTTAGTAGCTAGATGGCTTCTTCTCTCTTTTTGGATCTCAATACAAAGTTCTCCCCCTCTCTTGTGGAGATCTATTCGATGTAATCTTCTTTTTGCGGTGTGTTTGTTGAGATCGTTGAATTGTGGGTTTATGATCAAGTCTATCTATGAATAATATTTGAATCTTCTCTGAATTCTTTTATGTATGATTGGTTATCTTTGCAAGTCTCTTCGAATTATCCGTTTGGTTTGGCCAACTAGATTGGTAGTTCTTGCCATGGGAGAAGTGCTTAGCTTTGGGCTAGATCTTGCGGTGTCCTTTCCCAGTGACAGAAGGGGCAGCAAGGCACGTATTGCATCGTTGCCATCAAGGATAACAAGATGGGGTTTATTTCATATTGCATGAATTTATCTCTCTACATCATGTCATCTTGCTTAAGGCGTTACTCTGTTTTTAACTTAATACTCTAGATGCATGATGGATAGCGGTCGATGAGTGGAGTAATAGTAGTAGATGCAGAATCGTTTCGGTCTACTTCTCACGGACGTGATGCCTATATACATGATCATGCCTAGATATTCTCATAACTATGCTCAATTCTGTCAATTGCTCAACAGTAATTTGTTCACCCACCGTAGAATACTTATGCTCTTGAGAGAAGCCACTAGTGAAACCTATGGCCCCCGGGTCTATTCTCATCATATTAATCTCCATCACTTTAATCTTGCTTTGCTTTTTTACTTTGCCTTTTACTTTTCACTTTGCATCTTTATACCAAAAATACCAAAAATATTATATCTATCAGATCTCACTCTCGTAAGTGACCGTGAAGGGATTGACAACCCCTAATCGCATTGGTTGCGAGTAGCTATCGTTTTGTGCAGGTACGAGGGACTTGAGCGTGGCCTCCTACTGGATTGATACCTTGGTTCTCAAAAACTAAGGGTAATACTTACGCTACTCTGCTGCATCATCCCTTCCTCTTCGGGGAAAACCAACGCAGGCTCAAGACGTAGCAGTGGTCCGGTGCTTGGGTACTGCCCTTACTTGGATAAGCATCCCACTTATGATTAACCTCTATTGCAAGCATCCGCAACTACAACAAAAGTATTATGGTAAACCTAACCATAACATGAAACATATGGATCCAAATCAGCCCCTTACGAAGCAACACATAAACTAGGGTTTAAGCTTCTGTCACTCTAGCAACCCATCATCTACTTATTACTTCCCAATGCCTTCCTCTACACCCAAATAATGGTGAAGTGTCATGTAGTCGACGTTCACATAACACCACTAGAGGATAGACAACATACATCTCATCAAAATATCGAACGAATACCAAATTCACATGACTACTAATAGCAAGACTTCTCCCATGTCCTCAGGAACAAACGTAACTACTCACAAAGCATAAACATGTTCATAATCAGAGGGGTATTAATATGCATATAGGATCTGAACATATGATCTTCCACCAATTAAACCAACTAGCATCAACTACAAGGAGTAATTAACACTACTAGCAACCTACTAGCATCAATCCCGGACTTGGAGACAAGAATTGGATACAAGAGATGAACTAGGGTTTTGAGAGGAGATGGTGTTGATGAAGATTTTAATGGAGATTGCCCTCTCCCGATGAGAGGAGCGTTGGTGATGACGATGGCGATGATTTCCCCCTCCGGGAGGGAAGTTTCTCTGGCAGAACAGCTCCGCCAAAGCCCTAGATTGGTTCCGCCTCGTGGGGGTGGAGTTTCGTCCGAGAAGATGGCTTGTTATTTTTTCCCATCGAAAGACTTCATATAGCAGAAGATGGCCACCGGAGGGCCACCAGGGGGCCCACGAGGTAGGGGGGCGCGCCCAGGGGGGTAGGGCGCGCCCCCACCCTCGTGGGCAGGGTGTGGCCCCCCTGGTGAATCTCTTCCGCTGAGTATTTTTATATATTCTGAAAATGTCTTCCGTGAATTTTCAGGACTTTTGGAGCTGTGCAGAATAGGTCTCTAATATTTGCTCCTTTTCGAGCTCAGAATCCCAGTTGCCGGCATTCTCCCTCTTTATGTAAACCTTGTAAAATAAGAGAGAATAGGCATAAGTATTGTGACATAATGTGTAATAACAGCCCATAATGCAATAAATATCGATATAAAAGCATGATGCAAAATTGACGTATCAACTCCCCCAAGCTTAGACCTCGCTTGTCCTCAAGCGAAAGCCGAAATCGAAAAAATGTCCACATGTTTAGAGATAGAGGTGTCAATAAAAATAAAATACGGACATGAGGGCATCATGATCATTTTAGAACAACAACTTATATAATTCTTGTCATATAATCTCTTATGCTAGAGTAATAATTCAATCACAATTTCAAGTATGAATCGTAAACTTCATTGAAAACTAACAAACTATAATCTCAGTCATTGGAGCAATTGCAATTTATCATAACATAGGAAAGAGTCAATGTATAAGAGCTTTTCAGCAAGTCCACATACTCAACTATCATATCACTACAAAAAAATACACTTCTGTGATGATACGTGTTTGTCACAGTAGGTTGCATTTTTTGTCATGCATGTACATCCATGACGATTTTATGACAGAATCAAGATAGTCATACCGGTGCTGTCGTAGAAGTGTTCCATGACATTACCAAAATTATCATCACGGAAGTGTGCACTTCCATGACGATAAATCGCATGTCACAGAAGTGCTTTCGTCAAGGGTGACCGACACATGGCATCCACCATAACAAAACGCCGTTAAGCTATCGGGTCGGGTTTTGGATCCGATAACCCGTTAACAGGCCCGACCAATGGGGATTTTCCACGTGTAAAATCATCATTGGCTGGATGAAACACGTGTCGGCTCATCGTTGGGACAGATGTCAACCACTCATTGGACGGAAGGCGCCTATGATATGTCGACACGTGGCACGGCCCAACAAAGGCCCATTCCTGTGAAAAGGTCGACCCGTTTGACTTGGTCAAAAGCTGGCAGGCCGGCCCATGGAAAGCCTGTTAACGGTCTGTTCGAATATAGCCCATTTACAGCCCGCTAACCCAAGGCCCGTTACACCCTATCCGAATTAGGCCCAGTAGCGTCATCTGGGCCATCTAATATGATTCCAGCCCGTTTTCACTTCTGGCCCATGTATGGCCCATGACATCTTTCGGCCCATATGAGGCCCTATGTAACTCTTGGCCTACTAACGGCCCGTGGTGAAACTGGCCCGTAATGAATAGTGTATCACTTTATACCCAATAACGGCCCGTTATTCCGTTGGGCCGTTTCCAGCCCATGTTATCTTTCGGCCTTCTCAGAGCCCATTTATTCTTGGGCTCATTTCCAGCATTCGTTTACTTACGGCCCGTTACTGTCATTTTCTGCTTGTGGGCCAAATTCAGCCCGTGGTTACAGTCGACCCGTTTGTGGTCCATTAATACATTGGGCCATTTTCATAGCGTCATCAAATACGGCCTATTAACGATGGCCCGTTATGGTCGGCTCATGAATGGACGATTCCAACTCTAGCCCGTTTACGGCCATAATGCGGCCTGTTATTGGCCAATGTTTGGCCATCGATCATACTACATGTATAAGGCCCATTGATGATACAGCCAGTAGAAGGCCCATTGTTTCTATGACCCGTAGAAGGCCCACTATTTCTATGGCCCGTAGGAGGCCCACTGTCACTACAGTAAATATTAGCCCATGGTTATTGTGGCCTAGTTTAAAAAATAGGTTATTGCAGCCACTAGCAAACCGCGGAAAAAGAACTGCACTGACTACAAGCAAACAAATAAACAAGACAACAATGAAATAAATAAGCAAGCAACTTATGCTAGGCTATCACGGCTATTACACATATTACATCCACTGGGCATCAAAGTTCGCCACCAGTGCAAATATAGGGAACAAAGCAGCATATAAACGTCACAGCAAAACAAGTCCAAAACTGAAACCACTTCAGAAGAGTTCAAGAAACAATATCCTGGGTACCCATAATGCTGGCAAGATGCTTAGCAAGCTTATTAACTTTCTCTTGTTTGGCGCTTAAATCCTCCAACGCTTGCTGTTGCACAAGAATGTACGCATCTGAATTCTGCAGGGACTTCCTCAGTCCTTCGGCTTCTTGCCGCAACACAGCTGACTGATGCCTTTCAGCTTATAGCTGAGACTGAAGAAGCCGAAGTGATTCAGGCAGCGAGTTCGAAGAGCTTGTGCCAGCGGTACTGGCCAGTAACTCAAACACTACATCAATGCAGGACTGTGGGGTTTTCTCACTGTCTACAAGATCGTTTTTATCACCTTTCTTGGAGACCAACAGGATTGTCTCACTATCTTGAACCTTATCTGCATTACTTTCTCTACCATTGCATAGTGGGGTGCTCTTCTCCAATATTCTGTTTGCATACTACAAGAGAAACAAGCAGACACATCACAGGTTTAGCTTGTAGTATACGAAACTCATTTTGGTAAACCGGTTCAGTAGTAAGGTGGACAGGATAACAACATGAAACAAACATATATCTATGTACTATGGTCACTGCATTGTCCATATCATTCTAGTTTATGTTCCCTAATCAAGATAGAGACACAGTTCAACTCATATATTTTTAAGACACAACAGCATAGACAGAATATAAGTGTGAGAAACTACACAACATTGGAAGCACTTGTAATGTGCATCACATGAGAACATAACTGTTTATACAACTTAAACTGAAATCAACATAGAGCAAGAAGTTAGAACAACAATCCAGTTAAAGAAATAGGTTTAAAAATACCTGTTGCGCCATTGGAGTTTCAATTGGATCCTTCAAATTCGAAAGTAGTTGGTATGAGTAAATACAGTGATGCAACAGCAAAGGAGTATGGACCATAGCTACGGAATCTGACCTGAGAACAGTTGCTCTTCTGCTTTAAACGTGGATTTTGGGTTAGTTGTGGTGGTCTTCGTGCTTTGGGCACTGCAGTAGCTTTACAAACTGCTCGTGTGGGGGTACTCTATGGTGGACATGGTGCTTTGTCAACTATAAGTGGGTTACTATCCGCTAGGGTTGCGGTTAGATGGGTTGTAGCTGGTTCTCTGCCCAATGGTGTAAGTGTGCAATCTGGAAGAGTCTCGATTATGTGTGGTGGGGCTAGTTTGTGGGCCAGTACAACCATGGTTCTATCTGCATCGACGGGTAGCACTATCTTTTGTGAAGAACGGGTTTTTGCTCCCTTAGATATTGCCATCACCCCCTCCAATTCAAATGGCTGATAAACAAGAAAAGAAATTGAACGTACAGACATTGTATGATAGACAGATGTGGTAATTCACATATATGATGCCTAACTAAACATGATAGCATGACACAATTTCAGATATATGATGGATAACTTAACAGGATATAATGGCATAATTCAACATATGTTGAGTACCTAAACAGGATGACATGACAAAACTATATGATGTCTTTCTAAAATAGGTTGGGATGAAATAATTCACATACATGTTGTCTAAGTATACAGGATGGCATGATATAATTGACATAATTGATTCATATACTAAGCAGCTGGCACTCGCATGTATGCTCTCTAAACTAAGCAGATATAATTGAATATTGTGCATATGATGTCTAAACTAAGTAATGCAAGACACCATATGCATCATATGAGAAATATAAACATTGCAACTTACAACATACACCTCAGGTGGGATATAGGACTGGTCATCTGTCTCTGAATCCTCCTCTAAGGAGCTCCCTGTAACCATCGAGATATATGCTTCAACAGGTACCATTGCCTGCTCTGAAGACCTTGTTTTCACTCCAGATTTTTCCATAACCGGCTCAAATGGCTGATACAAATGAATAGTAGTTCAATATACACAGATTGTCGACAAATGGAATACATAATGAAAAAAAAGATGGCATGAGATAATTCACATATATAATGTCTGGCTCCATGGCGGTGCATAATTCACATATATGATAACTGGATGAAAAACATGGCATTGCATAATTCACATATCTGATATAGAAAGCAAACAGGAGGCATTCACACAAAGCATGTCTAATCTAAGCAGATGGCATGGCAATGCAAGACACCATATGCATGATATGAGCAATATAACCCAGCCAAGTTAGAGCATGCACCTCGGGGGGGGATACGACTGGTCATCTCTCTCTGAATCCTCCTCTGAGGAGCTATCTATAACCAACAAGAAATCTGCATCGATAGGTAGCACTGACTGCTCAGAAGACCTTGTTTTCACTCCAGATTTTCCCATGACGGACTCAAATGGCTGATGCACAGGAAGAGTAGATGAATGTATAAACATTGGTGACAAATGGAATACATTATGGAAAAAAATATGGCACGATACAATTCACATATATGATGACTGGCTAAACAGGATGGCATTACATGATTCACGTATATGATGCCTGGCTAAAGAAGATGGCATTGCATAATTCCCATATACTCCCTCCGTTCCTAAATATTTGTCTTTTTAGAGATTTCAAATGGACTACCACATACAGATGTATATAGACATATTTTAGAGTGTAGATTCACTCATTTTGTTCCGTATGTAGTCACTTGTTGAAATCTCTAAAAAGACAAATATTTAGGAATGGTGGGAGTATGATATAGAAACCAAACAGGTGGCATTCACACAAAGCAAATCTAAACTAAGCTGATGACATATAAGATGTATAATGTAAGCAACGCAAGGCGCCATATGCATGATATGACCAACATCAGCATGCCAGGTTAGAGAAAACACCTCAGGTGGTAAACAGGCGTGGTCGGCTCCTTCTGAATCTCTATTTGAACAGTTATCTTCCTCTGGAATACAATCTGGAAATGCGGGAGGGGGGCACTTCGCCCACCATGGAGCGGCGTCCGCATGACATTATATTCGCACACAACGGTCTTCTCTTTTTCTCTACATGTTCAGTATGATTGTGTACAATATCTGACATGCATAATAAAAAATAGTTAGATTTTGTAAGGCCTAAGGGATGCATGCAAAAATCAAGACTGGTGGTAGCAAACGAGTGGATGGATCCAAAACTAATGATAGCAGGTAGATTATAGCTTGAGTTTAAAAAGATAGACAATGGATCATCTATTGTTTGTTGCCCACCCAACATGAACCACATAGAAGACCCCAGATGAACCAGATAGTAGACACATACTATTTGTTGCTGGCTCGATATGAGACCCATGGGCAATTCAAAACTCAAGATTGAACGATAAAGTAGCAGGTAATAATAACCGATGTATAACGTAAGCAAGCACGAAAGACTGCGACCTCTCTTTCGGAACTGTGTAGTCCTCGGGTTCATCTGCTCAGTCGATGATGGTAATGCAGTTGGCGTGGCTGCCGGCAACGGGGAAGATGATCTGAGGCGGCAAAAGGAAGTCTGCAGGGGGGATCTCTGCTGCAGTGAACGCTTCTGTCGATGGTGCACCTCAGGTGGGGTGGATGATGACACGGCAGGAGCAGGACATAACACACACAGTTTTCTTTGACGCCTATCTGAAAATGAAGTAAATCTGTAAGGGCTCCTTAGAATAGGAGGATTCTATAAATGCAGGGACAGGAAAAACACAGGAATAGGATAGGAATGCACGTGCAAAACAGAGCATTTGGAAACATAGGATTTCAGTCAACCTGGGTGTTTGGCTCACATGAATTAGAAGAACAGAGGAATGGAGAAACAAAGTGATGCGACAAGTGTACAACCTCTTTGGCATAGCCTTGTGGACCTCAGCATCATTGGGTTGGACGTGGAGGATGGTGATGATGCTGGTGTGACTGTCGGAGGCGGGGAAGAAGATCCGAGGCCTCTTGAAACGGCGCCGAGGGTACTGCTCCGCTGTGATGGACGGTTCCGTCGATGGAGCAGCTCTGCTAAGGTGTACAGCGACGAGGCTGAAGCATGACAAGACAGACAACGTTAATCTGAAGTGGGACCCTAATATCATCTGCAATAGATGATGTAAAATACATCACCAAAAAGTGCTAGATGTAAAACGCATCAGCCGCGCCACGGCCACTCCGACAGATGCTGTAAGTATTGTTCACTCTGAACTTAACTGAAGAAAATGAACTTCACAGTCGAAACTGAATTTTACTGTCGAAACTGATTGAACTAGTAACAGAGCATTGCAATAGATGTTTAGGGCGTTCGAGCACTAGTAGCAGAGAAGCAGTGATCTAAATCAGCAGACGCTCGAGCAGGGAATGCACTAGCAGAGAGCAAGTCGTGCAGTAGCACCGCGAGCGAGTGCTAAAGCAGCAACTGATGACCCACAAGTATAGGGGATCTATTGTAGTCCTTTCGATAAGTAAGAGTGTCGAACCCAACGAGGAGCAGAAGGAAATGATAAGCGGTTTTCAGCAAGGTATTCTCTGCAAGTACTGAAATAAGTGGTAACAGATAGTTTTGTAATAAGGTAAATTGTAACGAGCAACAAGTAACAAAAGTAAATAAGGTGCAGCAAGGTGGCCCAATCCTTTTTGTAGCAAAGGACAAGCCGAAACAAACTCTTATAATAGGAAAAGCGCTCCTGAGGACACATGGGAATATCGTCAAGCTAGTTTTCATCACGTTCATATGATTCACGTTCGATACTTTGATAATTTGATATGTGGGTGGACCGGTGCTTGGGTGTTGTTCTTACTTGAACAAGCATCCCACTTATGATTAACCTCTATTGCAAGCATCCGCAACTACAACAAAAGTATTAAGGTAAACCTAACCATAGCATGAAACATATGGATCCAAATCAGCCCCTTACGAAGCAACGCATAAACTAGGGTTTAAGCTTCTGTCACTCTAGCAACCCATCATCTACTTATTACTTCCCAATGCCTTCCTCTAGGCCCAAATAATGGTGAAGTGTTATGTAGTCGACGTTCACATAACACCACTAGAGGCTAGACAACATACATCTTATCAAAATATCAAATGAATACCAAATTCACATGACTACTAATAGCAAGACTTCTCCCTTGTCCTCAGGAACAAACGTAATTACTCACAAAGCATATTCATGTTCATAATCAGAGGGGTAATAATATGCATAAAGGATCTGAACATATGATCTTCCACCAAATAAACCAACTAGCATCAACTACAAGGAGTAATCAACACTACTAGCAACCTACTAGCACCAATCCCGGACTTTGAGACAAGAATTGGATACAAGAGATGAACTAGGGTTTGGAGATGAGATGGTGCTGGTGAAGATGTTGATGGAGATTGCCCTCTGCCGATGAGAGGAGCGT
Organism: Triticum dicoccoides; assembly: GCF_002162155.2. Taxonomy (NCBI): domain Eukaryota; kingdom Viridiplantae; phylum Streptophyta; class Magnoliopsida; order Poales; family Poaceae; genus Triticum; species Triticum dicoccoides. The sequence goes on along the minus strand of NC_041390.1, from coordinate 556,772,347 downwards.
TGGTGATGACGATGGTGATGATTTCCTCTTCCCGGAGGGAAGTTTCCCCGGCAGAACAGCTCTGCCGGAGCTCTAGATTGGTTCCGCCTCGGTTCCGCCTCGTGGCGGCGGAGTCTCGTCCCGAAAGGTTGCTTCTTATTTTTTTCTCATCGAAAGACTTCATATAGGAGAAGATGGACGTCGGAGACCCACCAGGGGGCCCACGAGGTAGGGGGGCGCGCCCTAGGGGGGGCGCCCCACCCTCGTGAGAAGGGTGTGGGCCCCCTGGCCTTCATCTTTGGCATGGATTTTTCTTTATTTCTTTTAAGACGTTCCGTGGAGTTTCAGGACTTTTGGAGTTGTGCAGAATAGGTTTCTAATATTTGCTCCTTTTCCAGCCCAGAATTCCAGCTGCCGGCATTCTCCCTCCTTATGTAAACCTTGTAAAATAAGAGAGAATATCCATAAGTATTGTGATATAAAGTGAAATAACAGTCCATAGTGCAATAAATATCAATATAAAAGCATGATGCAAAATGGATGTATCAACTCCCCCAAGCTTAGACCTCGCTTGTCCTCAAGCGAAAAGCCGATAACAATAAATATGTCCTCATGTTTAGAGGTAGAGGCATCGATAAAAATAAAATACGGACATGCAGGCATCATGATTATTCTTATAACAGCAACATATATAGGTTTTGTCATATGATTACTTATGTTCAAGTGATGATCTATTCACAATGCAAAAATATAAATCATAAACCTTATTGGGTTCCAACAAACTATAATCTCAGTCACTGAAGCAATTGCAATTTATCATAACATCGGAAAGAGTCTATGTCAGAGCTAAAAAGCAAGTCCACATACTCAACTATCATTTAGTCCTCCATAATTGCTAACACTCACGCGATACTTGTGGTTACAGAGTTTTAATCGGACACAGAGAAAGATAGGGGCTTATAGTTTTGCCCCACAACCTTTTACCTCAAGGGTAATGTCAACAATAATGGTTCATGCTCCCCTACATCCAATTATATATATATATATATATATAT
>NC_041390.1:556566776-556771203 GCF_002162155.2 Triticum dicoccoides | reverse complement strand
TTACGGAGTTTTAATCGGACACAGAGAAAGATAGGGGCTTATAGTTTTGCCCCACAACCTTTTACCTCAAGGGTAATGTCAACAATAATGGTTCATGCTCCCCTACATCCAATTAGATATATATATATATATATATATATATATATATATATATATATATATATATATATATATATATATATATATATATATATCATGTTCTTTCCAACATGCTGAGCTTGCCAAAGGATAAAATGAATAAGGAAAGGTGAAGATCACCGTGACTCTTGCATAAGGTAGAAGATAATAATAAAGGATAGGCCCTTCACAGAGGGAAGCAGAGGTAGCCATGCGCTTTTATGGCTGGATATATAAAATCTCAATGCAAAAGAACGTCACTTTATATTTCCCCTTGTGATGTGAACCTTTATTATGCAGTCCATCACTTTTATTACTTCCACATCACAAGATCGTATAAAGCTTATTTCTCCCATACCAATCAATCATACATATTTAGAGCAATTTTTATTGCTTTGCACCGATGACAACTTACTTGAAGGATCTTACTCAATCCATAGGTAGATATGGTGGACTCTCATGGCAAAACTGGTTTAGGGATATTTGGAAGCACAAGTAGTATTTCTACTTGGTGCTGAGAATGTGGCTACCATGAGGGGGAAAGGAAAGCTCAACAAGTTAGAGGAACCATGACAACATACTTTATCTCAGATATAAGAAAGACATAACTCATTACGTTGTCTTCCTTGTCCAATATCAACTCTTTAGCATGTCATATTTTGATGAGTGCTTACAATCATAAAAGATGTCAATGATAATATATCTATATGTGAAAACCTCTCTTTCCTTATTACTTCCTATTAATTGCAACAATGACCAAAGCTATGTCTGCCAATTCCCAATAAATTTTAATCATCATACTCTTTCTATGTGAAGTCATTACTCTCAATAAGATCAATATGAACTTGTTGTTTCTTTTTATTCTTTTTCTCTTTTCTTTTATTCACCCAAGATCATTGCAAAATAATCAGGCCCTTGACTGAACACTAATCTTTATTATATATAACTCACGGACTCGATTACATAGAGAGATCATAAAACAAAACTCAAAACTAGATCATGCCATAAACTTTATTCTACTAGATCAAGATACTACTAATAGGGTCGAACTAAGAAAAACGGTAAAGATAGGAGATGTGATTGTGATACAATACTGGGGCACCACCCCCAAGCTTGGCAGTTGCCAAGGGGAGTGCCCATACCCATGTGATTATATCTCCTTGGTCGGTGAATAAGTTGGTGGTGATGGATAATTGCACATCGAGTGTAAGAGGGCCTCCAGCTTGCGGATAATGCCCTTGAGTGCGACAATATGCTACTTCAACAAAATATTTTCTTGTGTGAGATACTTATTCCGTATACGAGCTAACTCAATCATCTTGAAAGCTTCGATCTCAGTTGGGATAAGAAGGTTATGATCAAGTTGAAGGATGTCTTTTGCTACCGGAGCTTGATCCTCCGTGGCCTTCTTGATCCTTTCATCCTTATTGACCTTCGTGGGTTCTTCCCCCTTCAGATCTATCCTCATTAGCCAGGCATCGTTGTCACCATTGTTGGAGGAGGGGGACGACATGATGCCTGGCCTTGAAAACCCTGACAGAAAACAACTCGAAACAAGAACAGAGGAGATTTGCGTGATACAGGAGTCAAAGCCTTCGGGAAAATATATAATGAATTTTTACCAACCAAAATACGTATCGTACAAGAAAACAAAGTCTGGAAGGCACACGAGGTGCTCACGAGGTAGGGGGCGCGCCCTAGGGGGGGGCACCCACCAGCCTCGTGGGGCCCTCGTGTCCTTCCCGGACTGCTACTTATTTTTCTATTTTTCTAAATATTCCAAAACGGAGAAATATTGCCTTAGAAATTGTTTTGGAGTCGGTTTACTTACCGTACCACATACCTATTCCCTTTCGGAGTCTGAAACGTTCTGGAAAGTGTCCCTTATGTATTCCTCCGGGGTTACGGTTTCAATAATATTGGTTTCAACATTTATGGGATTACCTGAGATATAATGTTTGATTCTTTGACCGTTTACCACCTTCGGATTTGTGCCTTTGAAGTTGTTGATTTTTATTGCACCGAAACGATAGACCTCCTCGATAACATAGGGGCCTTCCCATTTAGAGAGAAGTTTTCCTGCAAAAAATCTTAAACGAGAGTTGTATAGCAATACATAATCACCTACATTAAACTCGCGCTTTTGTATCCTTTTGTCATGCCATCTTTTAACTTTTTCTTTAAATAACTTGGCATTTTCATATGCTTGGGTTCTCCATTCATCAAGTGAGCTAATATCAACTAACCTCTTCTCACCGGCAAGTTTGAAATCATAGTTGATCTCCTTAATAGCCCAATATGCCTTATGTTCTAGTTCGATAGGTAAGTGACATGCTTTTCCATATACCATTTTATATGGAGACATACCCATAGGATTTTTGTATGCAATTCTATATGCCCATAATGCATCATCAAGTTTCTTAGACCAATTCTTTCTAGACCTATTAACAGTCTTTTGCAAAATTAATTTGAGCTCTCTATTGCTCAACTCTACTTGACCACTAGACTGTGGGTGATAAGGAAATGCAATTCTATGATTAACATCATATTTAGCAAGCATTTTATGAAAAGCACCATGAATGAAGTGTGAACCACCATCAGTCATTAAATATCTAGGGACACCAAACCTCGGAAAAATAACTTCCTTAAGCATTTTGATAGAAGTGTTATGATCAACACTACTAGTTGGAATAGCTTCTACCCACTTAGTAACGTAATCAACAGCAACTAAAATATGTGTATATCCATTAGAGGCAGGAAAGGTCCCATATAATCAAAGCCCCAAACATCCAACGGTTCAATAACAAGAGAATAATTCATAGGCATTTCTTGACGTCTACTATTATTACCAATTCTTTGACATTCATCACATGACAAGACAAACTTACGGGCATCCTTGAAGAGAGTAGGCCAATAAAAACCGGATTGCAATACCTTATGTGCAGTTCTATCTCCAGCGTGGTGTCCTCCATAAGACTCGGAATGACACCTGCGTAGGATCTGTTCCTGTTCATGCTCAGGTACACAACGTCTAATAACACCATCTACTCCTTCTTTATAAAGATGTGGGTCATCCCAAAAGTAATGTCTCAAGTCATAGAAGAATTTTTTCTTTTGCTGGTATGTGAAGCTAGGTGGTATAAACTTAGCAACAATATAATTAGCATAATCAGCATACCATGGAGTACTACGAGAAGTACTTATAACATTTAATTGTTCATCAGGAAAGTCATCATTAATAGGTAGTGGGTCATCAAGAATATTTTCTAACCTAGATAAGTTGTCTGCAACGGGGTTCTCAGCTCCCTTTCTATCAACAATATGCAAATCAAATTCTTGTAGCAAGAGAACCCATCTAATAAGTCTAGGTTTAGCATCTTTCTTTTCCATAAGGTATTTAATAGCAGCATGATTAGTGTGAATAGTTACTTTAGAATCAACAATATAAGGTCTGAACTTATCACAAGCAAATACAACTGCTAAAAGCTCTTTTTCTGTAGTAGCATAATTTCTTTGAGCATTGTCTAGAGGCTTACTAGCATAATGAATAACATTTATTTTCTTATCAACTCTTTGCCCTAGAACAACACCTACAACATAATCACTAGCATCGCACATAATTTCAAAGGGTAAATTCCAATCAGGTGGCTGAACAATAGGTGCAGAGACTAATGCTTTCTTAAGTATTTCAAGTGCTTCTACACAATCATCATCAAAGACAAATGGTATATCTTTTTGCAATAAATTAGTCAGAGGCCGAGAAATTTTTGAGAAGTCCTTAATGAACCTCCTATAAAATCCAGCATGACCAAGGAAACTTCTTATACCTTTGACGTCCTTGGGACATGGCATCTTTTCAATAGCATCAACCTTGGCTTTATCAACTTCAATACCTCTTTCAGAAACTTTGTGCCCCAAGACAATACCTTCATTAACCATAAAGTGGCACTTTTCCCAATTCAAGACAAGATTAGTTTCTTCACATCTCTGCAAAACTCGATCTAGATTGCTCAAGCAATCGTCAAAAGAAGAACCATAGACCGAAAAGTCGTCCATGAAAACCTCACAAATCTTTTCACAAAAGTTAGAGAATATAGCCATCATGCATCTTTGAAAGGTAGCAGGTGCATTACATAAACCAAAAGGCATACGTCTATAAGCAAAAGTACCAAAAGGGCATGTAAAAGTAGTCTTTGATTGATCTCTAGAAGACACAGGTATTTGAGAGAAACCAGAATAACCATCTAGAAAGCAATAATGCGTATGTTTGCATAATCTTTCTAGCATTTGATCAATAAAAGGTAAGGGGTAATGATCTTTCTTAGGAGCTTTATTTAATTTGTGGAAATCAATTACCATCCTATAACCTGTGATAATTCTTTGTGGAATCAATTCTTCTTTATTATTAGGAACAACAGTAATACCTCCCTTCTTAGGGACACAATGGACATGACTTACCCACTCACTATGAGCAACGGGATAAATTATACCTGCCTCCAGAAGCTTAAGTATTTCTTTTCTTACCACTTCTTTCATTTTAGGATTCAGACGTCGTTGAGGATCACGAACTGGTTTGGCATCTACTTCCAAATTTATTTTATGTTGATATAGAGTGGGACTAATGCCCTTAAGATCATCAAGAGTATATCCAATAGCAGCACGATGCTTCTTCAGAGTTTTCAATAATCTTTCTTCTTCATGCTCTGAAAGGTTAGCACTAATAATAACAGGATATATCTTCTTTTCATCAAGATAAGCATATTTAAGATTATCAGGCAATGGTTTAAGCTCAAACACGGGATCACCCTTGGGTGGAGGAGGATCTCCTAAAATTTCAACAGGCAAATTGTGTTGCAGAATAGGTTCCTGTTTAAAGAATACTTCATCTATTTCCCTTCTTTCATTCATGAACATATCATTTTCATGGTCTAGCAAATAGTGTTCTAAAGGATCACTAGGAGGTACGGCAATAGAAGCAAGACCAATAATTTCATCCTTACTAGGTAATTCTTCCTCATGATGTTGTTTACTAAATTTAGAGAAATTAAACTCATGAACCATATCATCCAAACCAACAGTAACAATATTCTTAGTGCAGTCTATGGTAGCATTGACAGTATTTAAGAAGGGTCTACCAAATATAATGGGACAAAAGCTATCTTGTGGAGAAGTAAGAACAAGAAAATCAGCAGGATATTTAGTTTTCCCATACAAGACTTCAACATCTCTAACAATTCCAATTGGTGCAATAGTATCTCTATTAGCAAGTTTAATAGTAACATCAATATCTTCTAACTCAACAGGTGCAATTTCATTCTTAATTTCTTTGTATAAGTCATGAGGTATGACACTAGCACTAGCACCCATATCACATAAGCCATGATAACAATGATCTCCTATTTTAACAGAAATAACAGGCACGCCTACCACAGGTCTATGTTTATCCTTATCACACGGTTTAGCAATTCTAGCAATTTCACCTTCGAACTGAATAACATGCCCATCAATATTATCAGACAAGAGATCTTTAACAATAGCAATATTAGGTTCTACTTTAACTTGCTAAGGAGGTGTATAAGCTCTAATATTGCTTTTACGAACAACAGTTGAAGCTTTAGCATGATCCTTTATTCTAACAGGGAAAGTTGGTTTCTCAATATAAGAAGTAGGAACAATAGGATCATTATAAGTGACAGTCTTTTCTTCAACTTTAATAGGTGCAGCTACTTTTACTTCTATGGGAGGATGATATTTAAACCACTTGTCCTTAGGGAGATCAACATAGGTAGCAAAAGATTCACGGAAAGAAGCTACTATCTCAGAATCAAGTCCATATTTAGTGCTAAACTTACGGAAAATATCGGTATCCATAAAAGATTTAACACAATCAAACTTAGGTGTCATACCTAACTCCTTACCTTCGTCGAGGTCCCAATCTTCAGAGTTGCGTTTAATTCTATCCAATAAATTCCATCTGAATTCAATAGTCTTCATCATAAAAGAGCCAGCACAAGAAGTGTCGAGCATGTTGCGATTGTTTTCAGAAAGCCGAGCATAAAATCTTTGCATAATTATTTCTCTCTGGAGCTCATGATTGGGGCATGAATATAACATTTATTTAAGCCTCCCCCAAGCTTGAGCAATGCTTTCTCCTCCGCGAGGCCAGAAATTATATATATAATTGCGATCACGATGAACACGATGCATAGGGTAATACTTTTGATGAAATTCCAGCTTCAATCTTTTATAGTCCCACGATCTCATATCATCACATAGCCTATACCATATCAATGCGTCTCCCTTCAAAAATAAAGGGAAGACCTTCTTCTTAGCAACATCATCGGGTATACCTGCAAGCTTAAATAATCCACAAACTTCATCCACATATATTAAGTGCTCATCAGGATGTTTTGTTCCATCTCCTGTAAAAGGATTAGCTAGCAGTTTTTCCATCATAGCCATAGGAAATTCAAAGGAGTTTCATTAATAGGTTCAGTAGGTTGAGGATCAACTCTTTTCTCTACTGGACAGGGTGAAGATACCCCGAACAAGCCCCTCAGAGAATTACTTTCCATAGTAACAAGTGACAGTAAATTTCAGCACACTATATAAATTTTTCCTTACCAAATTCCACTTATCAAAGGCGCTACACTCCCTGGCAACGGCGCCACAAAAGAGCCTTGATGACCCACAAGTATAGGGGATCTATCGTAGTACTTTCGATAAGTAAGAGTGTCGAACCCAACGAGGAGCAGAAGGAAATGATAAGCGGTTTTCAGCAAGGTATTCTCTGCAAGTACTGAAATAAGTGGTAACAGATAGTTTTGTAATAAGGTAAATTGTAACGAGCAACAAGTAACAAAAGTAAATAAGGTACAGCAAGGTGGCCCAATCCTTTTTGTAGCAAAGGACAAGCCGGAACAAACTCTTATAATAGGAAAAGCGCTCCCGAGGACACATGGGAATATCGTCAAGCTAGTTTTCATCACGTTCATATGATTCGCGTTCGATACTTTGATAATTTGATATGTGGGTGGACCGGTGCTTGGGTGCTGTTCTTACTTGAACAAGCATCCCACTTATGATTAACCTCTATTCGAAGCATCCGCAACTACAACAAAAGTATTAAGGTAAACCTAACCATAGCATGAAACATATGAATCCAAATCAGCCCCTTACGAAGCAACGCATAAACTAGGGTTTAAGCTTCTGTCACTCTAGCAACCCATCATCTACTTATTACTTCCCAATGCCTTCCTCTAGGCCCAAATAATGGTGAAGTGTTATGTAGTCGACGTTCACATAACACCACTAGAGGCTAGACAACATACATCTTATCAAAATATCAAACGAATACCAAATTCACATGACTACTAATAGCAAGATTTCTCCCTTGTCCTCAGGAACAAACATAATTACTCACAAAGCATATTCATGTTCATAATCAGAGGGGTAATAATATGCATAAAGGATCTAAACATATGATCTTCCACCAAATAAACCAAGTAGCATCAACTACAAGGAGTAATCAACACTACTAGCAACCTACTAGCACCAATCCCGGACTTTGAGACAAGAATTGGATACAAGAGATGAACTAGGGTTTGGAGATGAGATGGTGCTGGTGAAGATGTTGATGGAGATTGCCCTCTCCCGATGAGAGGAGCGTTGGTGATGACGATGGTGATGATTTCCCCTTCCCGGAGGGAAGTTTCCCCGGTAGAACAGCTCTGCCGGAGCTCTAGATTGGTTCCGCCTCGGTTCCGCCTCGTGGCGGCGGAGTCTCGTCCCGAAAGGTTGGTTCTTATTTTTTTCTCATCGAAAGACTTCATATAGGAGAAGATGGACGTCGGAGACCCACCAGGGGGCCCACGAGGTAGGGGGGCGCGCCCTAGGGGGGGCACCCCCCACCCTCGTGAGAAGGGTGTGGGCCCCCTGGCCTTCATCTTTGGCATGGATTTTTCTTTATTTCTTTTAAGATGTTCCATGGAGTTTCAGGACTTTTGGAGTTGGGCAAAATAGGTCTCTAATATTTGCTCCTTTTCTAGCATAGAATTCCAGCTGCCGGCATTCTCCCTCCTTATGTAAACCTTGTAAAATAAGAGAGAATAGCCATAAGTATTGTGATATAAAGTGAAATAACAGTCCATAATGCGATAAATATCGATATAAAAGCATGATGCAAAATGGACGTATCAGCAACTCCTGTAGCTGTCGGAGGTCGTGCAGCAGCAGCAGCGCAAGCGAGAGCAAGAGCAGAGCAGCAGCACGAACGAAAGCAGGAGCAGTGCAGCAGCGCGACCGACAGGAAGAACAGAGCCGCAGCGCGAGCAAGAGCTGGAGCAGCTGCAGCTAGTGCCGTTGTGGAAGTCGCCACCGAGGAAGCAACGACATGGGGTAGAGACGCCGTGGATGATGTGGCCGGCGACGACGTCGTTGATGGAGACACCATGTCTGCTCGGTATCGAGCACCGGTAGCCCCGTGAGATCGAATAAAAGATAAAATGCAGCGGTGAGTGCAGAACCTCCTTGGTGGCGCCGAGTTGGCCTCGGCCTCATCGGAGGAATTGGTGAGGGTGATGCGGTTCTGGTGGGGCAGGTCAAGACGGCGCTGTGGCGATTGAGGTGGCGCGATAGACGAGGCGAACATCAGGGCAACTCCTTGGAGGTGGAGGACGGGGCGGCTGATCTGGCGGGACGATGAGATCGACAACGGATCCTCATCCGGTGCGGTGGATGAGGGACGGTGAGCTGTTGCGGTGTACGACGTAGTCGGGGAAGAGTCTCTGGCTGGGCGGCGGTCGGGAGGCCGACGGAGGAGCGTGGGGTTTCGTGGGTTTTGGCGGCCTCGGTGTATGAATGGGGGGCAAGGGGGAGGGGGAGCCAAGCTAAGGGACATGTTTGTCCGAAATGTAGGGTAAGTTACCAGCATACCCCCACCAGTTTTGACACCGCGATGTGGAGCTTCATTTCCGGCTGAGGGGTAGAAGGGGGATTTCGCGTGTCTGGGCTGCGGGAGCGATTTCGGATGAGGAGGGAGTTCTCGCGCGCGTCCAAATTTCGGGATAACAAGGCGCGGCGCGGGTTGAAGAAGCGGGAGTTTCAAAGCAGGTGAGACAAAAGATACTCAAGCTTGAAAATTTCGGGATAACAAGGTGTGGATTCCCTTTTCAGCAGAACAAACTTAACGTGTAAAAAACAATTCATACAAGACACAAGAGAGTCATGTCCCCTTTTACTATATTGCTATAGATGCCATTGAAAAACTACAAGAAAAATGTAAAAAAAATCGGTAGAACAAGATTACCCTACACAGTACCAAATCGATTCGCACTTCCCTCAACAACAACAAAAACCAAATCAATTCCCACCAAAGAAAGAGTAATGTCCCTTTTTATATGATTACAGATGCCATGATCTCGAATTTCAATTTTTGAATCCATGTTATGTTGAATTCAAATATATCGTTAGGTGACCTTGCGGTTTATACTTGATGTAGTCGTACATTTTGATCTTCCATCATATGTGAACATTTTACTCCACCATGTGAACATATATATTGTTGTCTACCATATGGACTAAATTTGAATCAATTTTCCTTATTTAAATATGATTGTTGTCAAGTTATACAATAATTTAAATATTATATTAATAACAAAAAACATACATAAAGAAGTAATCATATTTCACTATGAACTACATGTACCATACGCTCTCCAATTCAAATATTTGTATCCATTTTATGTTGAATTCAAATCATAGTACATTATTGGTCTAGGTAGCGAGATGTTTGGGATAATCTAAACCTTGTTTTCATATGTATAATTTTTGGCTGAATTGGGACAAGTTTTGGTATAAGCCTCTTGCAAAACCGGAGATTCTCTCAACAAGCCTCGTGGTTCCGAGAGGGAACGTGTCACCTTTGTGTGTGAAACGATATATGCCGCCTCCCCTGATTTTATTTACAGAGGCAACATAGAACTATATGAGTGCCCTGCTAAAATATGGAATTATTTCGGGTTCATTTGGCCTTTTTATACATTAATTGAGTTTCTGGACTTTTAATGTGCATAATCTAAATATGAATTGCATGCACATTCTCCGGTGCACCAAAGTGGGTTGAAAAATCACATGTGTGTCCTTGGTTGAATTTCTAGGTCCCATGGAAGAAATGAGAATGGAATTCAAACATCTGGGCGTCATGACTCGGCCGAGAACATCGAGAAACTTTGATTTTAAATTCATGTAAATCCAAAACTCGCCTGGAAATCATGAAACTTGGCATGGTGTCATGTCGTGGCACTAACATGTTGTGGTAAAAAATTGGGCCGATTTGGAAGCTCGTGGTTCTAAGAGGGAACGTGCCACCTTTGAGTGTGAAACGATATACGCTGCCCCCCTTGAGTTTCTTAACAAAGGCAACATAAAACTACATTAGTGCCCTGTTAAATTTTGGAATTATTCCGGGTTCGTTTGTCGTTTTTTATACATTAATTGAGTTTCTGGTCATTTAATGCGCATAAGTCAAATTTGAAATACAAGCACATGCTCTCGTGCACCAAAGTTGGTTGAAAAATCAAATTTGTGTCCTCGGGTGAATTTCTAGGTCCCATGCAAGAAATGAGAATAAAATTAAAACATCTGGGCATCATGGCTTGGCCGAGAACATTGAGAAACTTGGTTTTAAAATTCTTGTAAATCCAAAACACATCTGAAAATCATGAAACTTGGCATGGATGTCATGTCATGGTACTACCATGTTGGGGTAAAAAAATTGGCTGAATAGGAACGGATTTTGGTATAAGCTTCTTGCAAACCAAAGCTTCTCTCAAGAAGGCTCGTGGTTCTGAGAGGGAACATGCCACCTTTGAGTGCGAAACGATATACATTGTCCCCCTTGAGTTTATTTACAAAGGCAACATAGAACTACATGAGTGCCCTGTTAAAATTTGGAATTATTCCGACTTCGTTTGGCCTTATTTACACATTAATTGAGTTTTTGGTCATTTAATGTGCATAATTCCGACTTCGTTTGGCCTTATTCCGACTTCGTTTGGCCTTATTTACACATTAATGAATGCACCAAAGTTGGTTGAAAAATCACATGTGTGTCCTCGGGTAAATTTCTAGGTTCCATGCAAGAAATGGGAATGAAATTCAAAATTTTGGGTGTCGTGGCTGGGTTGGAAACATTGAGAAACTTAGTTTTTTAATTCCTGTAAATCCAAAACACGCATGAAAATAATGAAACTTGGCTTGGTGCAATGACATGGCACCAACGTGCTGTGGTAAATTTGCAGTCCGATTTGCGAAGGCGCACACATTAACAATCAACAAAGTCATTTTGGAACAAGTGCTGTCACGTTACAATCGGAAACACAAGTATTATTGAAACCGTGGGCGTTCTACTTACTAGTACCATTTACGTGCCGCCACGCATCCCCATTTTTTATTAGCTAGGAGGCATCGTGAAGGGTAGCTATTTGAGTACGAGAGGCGTGCGATCAGACCCCTGCGCGTGCTTATCGGGAGGAGAGCCCTTTGACCTCCATCTACCGTCCACCTCTCTCCCAAGGTCTCCATTAATGGCGCCCGAACCTCTATTTAATGGTGTGGCTATGTCTCACTCGACTGAGATTTAAGAGAGAAAAAAGAAAATCAGAAAGCACGGATCTTGATGTTAGATCCGACGGACCTATATAGCATCTACTGCGACTTATAGCAAGACTGATGAATATATAAGGACGATTAAATTTTTTTTGATCAAAGAAGGGCTTGCCCCTTCCGATTTTCATTACTGAAAACCACCACAATTCACAAGAAGTGCAACACAACTCCAGCCTAACACGAAGGACTAAAAGCTACCAGATTGAAATCGCAACATCCCAAGAGGCCAACAAAGGCCAACATCCGCGCTAGAACCCAACATTTCACAACCGACGACACAATCCACATCCTAAACCGATTATTACATCAAAAGAAACCAGGAAACTAAAGGAATCCCAGTAGCAACTAGAAGAACAGCAACGCTAGGGTTGCCACAGCAAGAGTTTTCTTCATTCCAGCCTCACAACATTGATCTTCCACAGAAAGATAAGGACAATTAATTGTCTTACATAATTAGAAAGATAATTAAAAAAACCACATGCGGCTACGCCCGAAATACACAAGGGAAAAAGAAGAAGGAAGACAAGGATCTGCTTGTTGATCTCTACTTTCTTGATGCGTTGCTGCAGGCCGCGAGAACTAGTCTCCGCGGCGAGCGGCGATGAGCTCTTTCGTGTCCTCAAGACGCTGCTTGAGAACATCCATGGATTCCTCCACCAGCCTTTGGCGCTCGTTGCGGAGCATGTCATTCTCGTCCATAAGTTCTTGACGATGATGCTGGTCCTCTTCAACAAGGCACTGGTCTCCTCCTGCTGGTCTGCACTTCGGACGATCTTCTCCCTCAGCAGGTCGCGCTCGGCCCGGATCCTCTCATTGCCCTCCCTTAGTTGCCGGATGATGTCGGTAGCATGTTCAAACGAGGCTTTCATGTCGTCCTGCAACCTCGCCCAGCTAGAGATCTGATCCATCTGGCTATGGACGATCGCATGCATGCGCCTGTAACAGTCGTCGCCTACCCGCGAGAAATTTTCCCAGGCCGCCGCGGCACGGCGGGACATCTCTGCTGCATTCGTGGCGCGGCGGGACATCTCTGCTGCTTCCGCGGCACGGCTGGACCAGACTGCTGCATCGACGGCGTGACGGGACCTCCGTGCTGCTTCAGCGGCGCAGCGGGACCTATGTGCTGCTACTTCCCGCGGCGGGACATGTCGGCTGCTCTTGCAGCGAGGCGTGACATCTCTCGTGCTTCCGCTTCCATGCTCGCCTCTCCCTGGTGGCAATCTCTCGACCCAGAACTCATGCTGGCCATGGCAGACGCAAGGGAAGGATGTTGAATGACTTGTTTGTTTTTGTGGATGCGGAGTTGAGGAGGAATGTGTAGTCATCTTGGCATACTAGTATTTATAACCGAGTACTAATACGCTCCTAAATGGGAAACCGTTTAGGTTGTGATCGGTGTGAACAGGTTTGCAATTCAATATAGTGTGGAGTAATTTGGAATGTGACGAGACGCAAGCTCAAAATTTATTGACGGTTCTAGTTTCGTAGTGCGGCACTATTCCCGGATGGAGTACTTCTTTTTCTACTCCCTCCTTTCCGGTTTTATAGGGCTTATCTCAAAATTTTAGTTTTTCCATTTTATAAGGCTCAATTTGGTTGTTCCCCAATACATGTTCAGATTGCAAGGTGCATTAAATCATTGCATGCAAGTATTAAGAGAAAATTGACCAATGCATGTACTTTATGCATGCATGTATTGCAATTAATGCATTGATAAACATACTAATTTTTTGAGAAAAACAAGAGCATTAATTAGGTGCTTTTGCAAACTACAAAAAATATTCCACCACTCACCATCTTGGTTGGTGAGATTTTTGAATTAAGCCCTATAAACCGGAAAGGAGGGAGTATTGCTGTGTACATGCAATAACTGGCACCGTCATATACATATCTTACGGTTAATGGGGCGTGCGACAGGAATAGCCGCGTGGCGAGCTCTAGGCTAGTCTCTTTTCAGATGCATTAAACCTATCTCTTGGGACTTCTCGCACGCACCATCGTGCCACCCACAAAAACTTGTACTCTGAGTTTAGTAGTACGTTATACAGGAAGAGAAGAGGTGCACGCACGCACTCGTCCTCTCACACACGCGTTTGTTTTTTCTCGAAAAGGAGGATGATGACCCCCGGCCTCTGCATCTGGGAGTCACACAGCCATCTGTAGCTACGAATTGTAGTGTTCTCAACCATCCGATTGGCTCTATCATGGATGTACCTATATACTAAAACATGTTTAGATACATCTATATTTTGACAAATGGAAGGCATGTATTGTGGAACGGAGGGAGTGCTTGTCATCAAAATGGATAAAAAGTGATGTACCTAGAACTAAAATACGTCTACATACATCTCCTTTTATCCATTTTGATGACAAGTAGTACTTCTTACCCAAAGGAACTTTATATCCAACAGACACAAAATATCCGTTCGACTGTTGGAAATTACTGATCTGATGTCGAAGTAATTGCTGCATCGCCACCAAAACCCACCATTTCTTAAGCTAAAGTAGACAAAGGTAATCCCTATATTAGCATATTACTAAGATAAACAGAAGGCACCATAGAAACATTTAGGACGTGAGCTTGTCAATCTGAATGTGGAGGGACACAAGCTTAGCCCTGGCCAGCAGCTTGGGCGGAACTGTCAAGAAGGTCAGCTCCTGCACGTCGACGTCGCTGGGATCCTTGCTGCTTGTCACCTCCATTTCCACCTTGACGGTGTCGGTCGTGCCTTTGGGCTCCCCCGGTGGGCCGTGCGCCCACAGCTTGGCCACATAGTGCGGTAGTGGGGACGCCCCGCTCTGATGCAGACGACCGACACGGCGATAGGCGCGCTGATGTCGAGCACGCCGCTGACCAAGAAAAATGTGTGGCGGTCCTCCTCCGCGAACAGCAAGAGCCGTGGCTCCGACAGTGGCACTTGCAGCTGGAGCACCTTGTCGTACTGGATCCTGTGCACGGGCATGGGATGCGCGGTGCTGATGTGGTGGTAGAGCGCCGGCGGCGGGCCTTCGTAGCCGCAGACGGGCACGGGGCATTTGTAGGGTGCGAGCGGACACATGCTCTGGTGATCGGCGAGCTTGTGGTAAGTGACGTAGAGCCCACAGCCTTCGTGCGGGCACTCCACCCTCACCGACGAAAGGACGGAGTCCACCGCCGTGTTCCGCACGTCGAAGCCACTGCTGCGCTCACACTTCTGGCACTGCCGCTAGTTCCCGGGGCGCTCGACGCGGCAGTCAGCGCAGGCCAGGTGCCCTCCCTTGCACTGCAGAAATCAATCGAACAACACATCAATCAAGAAACCTGCACCTTGCTCAATCAGCCGAACGGACGAGGTGTATTCGAACCTCATACACTGGAGGCGTCAAGGGGCGGAGGCACAAGGGGCAGTGGAGCACGGTGAGGTCCATCGAGACCTTAGAGAGCTCCATCGTTGGGTCCTGCTTGGTCTGCATGATCTCGCCCTCCTCGTGCACAACCATCTCTCGACTTGGGCTGGGGTATTACAAAGCTTTACCGTCACATATTTTATACTACTTCAAGGTGCATTAAATCAACACATGCAAGTACTCCCTCCTGTCCTTTTTACTCCGCACATTAGCTTTGTCTGAAATCAAAGTTTGCTAAGTTTGACCAAATTTATATTAAAAAATATTAACATCTATAACATCTAATAAATATAATATGAAAATATTTTTTAGATGGATCTAATAATAAATATGTTGTTATGTGAATGTTAATAATTTTTTGTATAAAATTGGTCAAAGTTGGATGAGATTGACTTCAGACAAACCTAATATGCAGAGTAAAAAGGACCGGAGGGAGTATCAAAAGGAGAGTCACGGCATGCATGCATGCGTTGTAATTAATGCATCGGTAAACGCAAATTATTGAAATATATCGAGTGCAGTGCTTTGATGTGTCGTGTCAACTCATACATTAACGAGAAGTTTGATTATCCTCTCCCTCATGGACTTAACTACACCTGCCTTTGGCTGTATGACAGGTTGGCCACACACCTGTCGGGCCCACCTGTCATACATGCAAAGGCAGGAGCGTCCCTCCCTCGCCCATGAGCGTGGTGGCTAGCAAGACTAGGAGAAGCTTTCGCTACATGCTCTCCCTCCCGCACGCGGTGGACATGCAGCAGTTCAATCGGTGTCAGATGGCCAGAAGCATACTGTAGTACTCCTCCAGTGCAGTAGTACTCCATCATTGGTCGACTTCGCGAAGAGGCGAAGATCCAAGCGCAGCCCGGACGCTCGTGTGGCAGTTTCATGTGTAGAGTAGTCTAGGATAGCGTGTACCGTGCCTGTAAGCTTAAAATCGTTGGGGTAGGCTCCATGCTATGTGGCCATCTCGAAGTTTTAAAAAAAATAGTCTTATGGCCCTACCTGACACCCTGGTGATTGTAGTTTGCACGCTCATCTGGTCAAGACAGGAATATATATTTTAATTTTTTTTCGAAAAGGGGGGACTCCCCGGCCTCTGCATCAGAACGATACATATGACCACATATATTTTAATTTGTGGTGGGTAAATGTTAGAGGTTGCAGCAAATATATTGTACACTGCGGATCTTTCAGCCAAGTTTAGAGGCAAGCATGTGGGGCCAGTGCTATGATGTGTTGCGTCAACTCGTACAACGAGGAGAAGCTTGATTTTACTACACGCCTTCTCCCTCACCCATGTGCGCGGTTGCTCGCAAACGAGGAAATGTTTTTGCTTAGTAGTACTTCTACAACAAGCTATCCGCCCCGCTCGCGGTGGATGGACATGCATCAGTGGATTCGAGACTGTAGAAGCAGTAGTAGTAACATCATTGTTCGTCTTCTCAAAGAGGCAAAGAGCCAAGCGCAAACCGAACATTGCAGTTGCGAACATTGGGGCACGCATATAGCCAGGCTCTTGCATGAGACAAAATTGCTATGTGAGCCCACTATTGTACTAGTACGTACAACTACTTGCTAGTATAGCCCCACCACTCCAATCCATCTACTCCCAAGTCTCTGCGCAACACTGCTCACTCCAATCCAAGACCAAGTGACTAGAAGCCACAAGCACCTATGGAGGTGATGGACGCGAGCGGCAGTCGGCTGTGCCAAATCATCCAAGGCACTGGCCTACGGCCCCGCACCGCGCAGCGTTTCCAGACGGTGCTGGTGACCACAGGCATCGTTCACATGGTCATCGCCGCTGAGGGAGGAAACCCATAGCTGCCGGAGGGGCCCGATCCTCTGCTCGTGCCATTCTCTCCGACACAGCGCCGGCTCGGGAGGTCCTCCGACCCTTCTTCCTCCCTGCCGTATTGTCCGCAGATCCGACCTGACACCGCCGACATCCCGGCGACCCTCAGGTATAAGTTCTTCGAAAGCGGCCTTGCTCTACTGCCCCAGCTCCCCACGTGTCTGCATGTGCATCCTTTTCTACTCCCATCAGCTCTTCCAAAGCCACCTAAATTTTTAGTATTATTAGAGGTAAAGCTACTTCATGCATTCGAATCTAGGGCTTTGTTCAAACAATGAAGAAAGGGGGAAAGTTGTAGCTTGAATCTAGGACTTGATTCAAAGAGGAAATAATATGGTGAAAGTAGTAGAGACCGGATACCCAACCGGTCTCTTGGTTGAAAAGGGAAATAATGGGAAAACGCAGTACAAACTGGATAAGGAACAAATCTATTATTGGTTGAAAAAAGGATAGAAAGTGGCGGCTGGTGGACAAGTCAACAAAGTATGTCCAGGATTAGATTTGCTGCAATCACATAGTAAAAGGTATCCAGGATTAGATTTGCTGCCCTCACATAGTAAAAGGTCCCGGGATTAGATTTGCTGCCCTCACATAGTAAAAGGTCTCAGGATTAGATTTGCTGCCCTCACATAGTAAAAGGTCTCCAAGATTAGATTTGCTACCCTCACATAGTAAAAGGTCTCCAGGATTAGATTTGCTGCCCTCACATAGTAAAAGGTCTCCAGGATTAGATTTGCTGCCCTCACATAGCACAAGGTCTCCAGGATTAGGTTTGCTGCACTCACATAGCATGAACAAACTCGGCATCACCACTTTATGCCTCCTTGTAGGTACATTGTGCTGATGCGTCCACTGTCGCATGTCCCTATACCAACCTTTTGTTGTTGTTAATGTAAGGGCGCATGTAAAATGAAGCGATCACACTGTTACCTTAGGGACATGTCTAACTAGTGTTATTGTTAATCTAATGCCTCCAGTGATAAGATGCAATTAAACTGTGTTACAAATGGCACTCCTGCTGTTTTCCCCAATATGATAAGTAAGTTGCTCCTTTATGCTGCTGAGTATCCTGGTGTCCCCACGGTCCCATGCCCTTAAACCAACTCTTTAGCTGTTGTTGATTTACTGTGTCTCGTAAACAAGCAATGCCACCATTAAAGTAATCCCATATTTGAGGAATCTCATTGTTGATCGTAATGCTTCTGGTAACATGAAGCATTGCTGACGTGTTAAAATTTCTACTGTCCTTGCGTGATTGCCATGAACATAATTAAGATGCTTCTTTTCATTTTGTATACGTTTCGTATATTCTTATTGACTAGCAACTGTTTACTTTCTATATTTTTGTGCAGATAGGGATATCCATTTCACCTTGTTGCTATTGTGACCTTTTGGTGAACTGCACAAAACACTTTTTTTGGAATGAGTGTCTTGTGCAGTTCAACTAAAATGTCACGTGGGCAACATCTCTCAATTTTGGTGGAACTGCACAAAATGGTGATTGGAGTTTCCAAAATCTTTGTCAAGTTCTGCTGGTAATCTCGTGCAACATTTTATTAGCCTTTGCAAGATGGAGCCGTCACTATCACCACAATGGCACTTTATTTTAGTGGAACTGCACAAAAGGATAAGAAAATTATGGTTGCACCTTACATGAGCCGGACAGCCAACCTTAATGTTCCTCAATTTTAGTGCAACTACTAAAGAAGAACCTGCCAGCTCACAAGAGCAAGTACTTCTTGCTAGCTGAATGATGCAATCTTTGCTTCATTTCAGGTGAACTGCAGAAAAAGGCACATGAATTGAATCATGGAACTCCAGGCAGACCTCATCCAAGTAGAGCTAGAGGTTGAGTTCAAGGAGGCCGCTATTAAAGCGAAATCATGCTCTCCTGTCTCCTTGTTTGTGCTGTGCAAACATGTTGTGTAAACAGGAATACTCAACTACAGATGTTGTGACGGTCAAGAGCATTCGCCAAGTTCTTTAATTGTATGACATGGCTAGCCAAGATGGATTTAATCCCGATATTCACTTTATCAAAAGGCTCTAGTGGGTTGGTTCTGAATCTTGCAAGCTGGGAATCAGTGAGATGTGTAGGCATCTTTGTTGTACTTATTATTTGAATCTTATTTGTTGGTTCTGAATCTTGCAAGCTGGGAATCAATGAGATGTGTAGGCATCTTTGTTGTACTTATTATTTGGATCTTATTTGTTGGTTCTGAATCTTGCAAGCTGGGAATCAATGAGATGTGTAGGCATCTTTGTTGTACTTATTATTTGGATCTCATTTGTTGGTTCTGAATCTTGCAAGCTAGGAAACATGGCATGATGATGCAAAGGACAACAACCACAACAAATAGTTCAAACTTGGTAGTATTATCTTTGTGAAAGTGCGACAAATGTGTTGATCGTGTGCGTCTAGAGAATAATAATTCTAATTGTTGTACATGTTGATCCTGTGGCACTGATAGAACAAGCGAATGCATTGCTTGTTTTAAGTATAAATTTCTATTAAAGCTAATTAAATTTAAGTAAAGTGACCACTAACTCCTGTTATTACAGTACCAATACAGACCCGCTCGTGAACCGACGTGTGGCTGAGGGTGCATCTTCTGTCGGGCGTGCAGCGGACGAGGGAGGGGTAGTAACTGTTGTCGCTTGTACACACTCAGCTTACTGTTGAATCCAGTTCCCCAAGAGCTGAAAAACGAACTGCTGCCGCCGCCTACACACTCGTTCACTCGAAGAGACTCCAATGGTGATCCGAGGGGTGAGCCTGCTGGATATGGACTTCAGCAAGGAGTTCCCCTTTGAGTTCACCGTTCAGTCCTATGGCTGCACCAAGTTGAATGTGATGTACACTAACGATACGGACTCAGTGAAGGTCTGCCTCGCCTCAGTCCTATGGCTGCACCAGGTTCTGGAGCATTCGCCCGTTTCATCGGCAGCGCCGACTGCACCTTCGCTATGGTGGAGAGAAGGAAGAACGCGACGATTTGGCCATCTGGTGCAACAAGCTTGTCGACATCCAGAAGCAATACAAGATCATCAGCAACGGGCAGGAGAAGGACTTCGTGGTTGACCTCGCTGAGACCATTGTCGACCCCTGATACGCCAACATGAAAGAAGACGACCTGAACACGTGGGAGGTACCTCTGAATCTAGCCTACATAACCTACGCGGCCAAGGACACATACGCATGCTACGACATGTATAGGCAGATCTTGGACATGAGGGCGTGTCTGCTTGCCGTAACCGATGAGTACACGGATAGCCGCAGCGTCATGATCAAGCGTGCCAGGAAGGTCTAGATGTTGTACTTTATCTGTTTATAAGCACCTTTATCATCTAAGTGTTTCATGCATTAGCCTATGTGTCATAATTATCTGTTTTGTCCGAAATATTTCTTTTAAGAACCCATTAACCTGATTGCTTTTTTTAGTGGCTATTTGCTTATGTATGTAAACTAGTTCACTTGTCCGTAAAAAAACTAGTTCACTCGGCTGCCGTGCTTTGAATCTCCTTCCTCCCAACATATTCCCCTCCTTAGGTGGACCCAATGGGTCTCTGAATTTTCTCCCACTTTCTTTTTCGATGTAAACTGAGTTTTCTCCCAGTACTTTCCCTTAGAACCAACTCAACTTTCCCACGTCTAGCCTAAAAATAATAATACCCCACGTACTATTAACTCATCAAATTAAAATGATATTTTATTTCGTTAGTTGAAAATTCTTACAAAATAATAATAATAATTGTTTATATATAACTTGGCAAGTTAACTCCTAGTGATTGCGTACATAAGCTTGCAAAGATTTTACTGACGTGCAATCATGTGTTTATGTTTCTATAACATTTCTCCATCTAGCCCAACATGATATTTTCACCCAGCCCAACAAGTCCGTGGATTTCGAGAAAAATGCAAATGGGATTTAAATGGGCTGCATAGATGCTACATCATTGTTTCACCCAGCCCACCAAATGGACTAAAAAACAAATGGACTGGCTGACATGTGGGCCAGTAGGTCAAAGCCTAAGAAGGCGTTGGATTTACATCCAACGTCCGACATTCTTCTTCAATCTCTCATCTTCTTGCTCCAGCCGCCCAAAGCAGCACCGGTCGTGCCGCGTGCTCCTGCCTCTCGTGGCCGGCTGTGATGCCGCGGAGGCCTCACCACCCCCTACTACTCCCATTGCTGGCCCAGGGTATCCCTCTACTCACTCACACCCCCTGTTATTCTGCGGCGACGGCAGCCTCACGCCGCAGCCGAACCAGTGAACCCCCGTACTCGTCTCCGCGTGGGCATCCACTGCCGCGTCTTCCCTGGCTCCGCGTCGTCCCCTTCCTAGGCCTCGCCGTCGTCCACCGCCTTGGTGCTCTTGGCGCGGCGTGGTCAATGCGGTCAACGACCGACTTTCATCGGAAGAGTACTGTACGTGGAGAGGCTGACAGCTGGGTCCACGGCCACAACCTAGTTTTTTTGTGATTTGCCAAGTAATTCGCTTTGTCAGGCCTGTTGGGATGCAAATCTTTCAAGACGAGGAGAGCTTCATTCGGCTGGCCGAGAAAATGGCTTATTAGTAATGAGAAATGGGTTGTACATTTTTAAAACACATCAAACTGGCAATTAGTTTCAAATATCTTTTTTTCATTTTGAGATTTTAAATTACATTAATTTTTATGTGTGGAGAATTTGTTGGATTTTATATTGATATACATTTATTTTTAAAATTAGTTTGAATGTGAGTCAAAATTTCGGGATTAAAAACAGTTCGTACCGCACCGAAATATACAAAATTTCGTATAATTTTTTATCCGTGGCCACAATATGGGCTGTAATGCTAACAAAAAGAATATGGGCTCCAAAAAACCTTAAGAATTAGCAAATGGGCTGTAAATTATTAGAAATAATGGCAGATGGGATGTATGCTATTTTCCACAAATTTAGGCTTTCCTAAAAAAAGGTTGACGCACAAGCAGTGGCTGTTGGATGTCCATCGAACGGCCGTTGTGCTTCTTCAATCTCTGCTCTTCCTGCTCCAGCCGCTCAAACAAGCGCCGGCGGGACTGCCTGCTCCCTCCTCCCCGCGGGGGGCTGTGCTGCCGCGCAGGCCTCACCGCCCCACCGTACTCCCATCGCTGGCCTAGCCATCCCTCTACTCACCCACACCTGCTGTTATTCTCCGGCGATGGCAGACGAACCAGTAAACCCTCGTATAGCCGTACCCCCCCTCTATGTGGGAAACAACTGCCGAGTCTTCCCTGCCTCTGTGTCGTTCCCTTCCTAGGCCTCATCATCGTACACCGCCCTGGTGCTCTCGGCGCAGCCTGGTCAACGTGGTCAACGACCAACATGCATCTGAAGTGGACTATACGTGGAGAGGCCGACAGCTGGGTCCACGGCTGCACGCAAGGAAATGCCTCCTTATTACACACAAAATAATGATTCCTCCACCTGATATCAGGGACCCACCGAAAGGGCCTCTGTATTTCGCAAAAAAAATGTTACCGCCGCTGACAGCTCGGACCCACCAGCTATATCTTCGCACGCAAGGAAATGCTTCCTTATTATGCACAAAAAAAATGAATACTCCCCCTGTTAGCTGGGACCCAGTATAGTAGCAGGCTGACTTGTGGGCCTACTAAGTTGACAGGGACGGAGGGCTTTGTCAACTTAGTCAATATGCACGATTCTAGCTCCAATGACCGTACGATGTCCATCCAACGGCCGTAGTGCTTCTTCAACCTCTGGTATTCTTGCTCCAGCCGCCCAAACCAGCACCGGTCGTGCCTCGTGCTCCTGCCTCCCGTGGTCGGTTGCGATGCGGCGGAGGCCTCACCGCCCCCTACTACTCCGAACGCTGGCCAGCCTCACACCACACCCCCTGTTATTCTGCAGCGATGACAGCCTCACACCGCAGTGAACCAGTGAACCCTCGTACTCCTCTATGCGTGGGCATCCACTGCCGCGTCTTCCTCGGCTCCGCGTCGTCCCCTTCCTAGGCCTCACCGTCGTCCACCGTCCTGGTGCTCTCGGCGCGGCGTGGTCAACGTGGTCAAGGAACGGCTTCCATCGGACATGGACTGTATGTGGAGAGGCTGACAGGTGGGTCCACAGCCGCAGCAAGGAAGTGCCTCCTTATTACGTGCAAAATAATTATTCCTCCACCTGACAGCAGGGACCCACCGGACGGGCCACCGTATTTCGTGAAAAAAAAACGTTTGCCCCTGAGTGTTGGGACCCACCAGCTACATCTTCGCACACAAGGAAGTGCGTCTGGGCAAAAAAATGATTCGCCCCCCTGACTGTTGGGACCCACCAGCTACATCTTCGCAGGCAAGGAAGTGCCTGAGAGTCGGGACCCACCTGGTCGAAGTGTACGTAGTGTTGTCATTCTGGTCGCGAACGTGTACGTACATATATACCGGTGGATGTAGAGGCGCGCACGTGTCGTAGTAGAGGCGCGTACGTGTCATAGTAGAGGCACGTACGTGTCATAGTAGAGGCGCGCACGTAGCATGTACACGTACGTACAGTGGCCAGGGTGCAATAAAGAAAATACGGCCACGTATGTGTACATACGGGCAGGGTCTCGAATGCCTACTCGCGCATACGTACGGCCAGGGCTCGTGTACATGTTTGGGTCAGAACGGAGAAACAACATCGTCACCGTGTTCATGGGGAGGCAACGGAATGCATCGTGTTCATGCGGAGGCAAGGGAATGCGTCGTGTTCATCGGGAAGCAACGGAATGCGTGGGAGCCAACCACTTGGGTCGGAACGGAATGCGTGGTCGTGTTCATCGGGAGGTCTTGGACGGAACAGGCGATGGAAATGAGAGGAAATGGACCTTCTACATTCGGAACGGGGTCCTATTGATCGGGAGGGGTCCGGCGTACCGCAAAACGGAGGAAACGGACCTCCTACGGTCGAAACGGGAGTCCTGTTGATCGGGAGGGGTGTGGCGTACCGCAAAACGAACGAAACGGACCTCCTACGGTCGAAACGGGGGTCCTGTTGATCGGGAGGGGTGTGGCGTACCGCAAAACGGACGAAACAGACTTGTGTTGGAGCGCTATGGTCAAAACGGGGGTCCTGTTCATCAGGAGGGGTGTGGCGTACCGCAAAACGGGACTCCATGGGATACTGTTCATCTCCACCATCGACCTCCTCCAGCCTCCACGGGCTCCTGTTCATCCAGCCTCCACCGCGCGCTACTCCACCGGCTACTGTTCAGCCACCCCTCCACGGGCACCCCTCCATCATCTACTGTTCATCCAGCCCTCCACACCACGGGGGCCTGTTCAACCACCCCTCCACGGGCACCCCTCCACCGTCTACTGTTCATCCAGCCCTCCACCGCACCACGGGGTCCTGTTCATCCAGAGGCAACACCACCACTCACTGTTCATCCAACCCCCCCCCCTCGCAATGCTCACTGTTCATCCCAGAGGCAGCATCGATCGGCTTTAGTTAGCAGCAGTAGCGAAGGAATCGCTCGATCAGGTTCAGTTAACAGCCATCGATCGATCGCTTGGGTTCAATAATGCGTAGCCTGCAGTGCAATTGCTCGGGTTCAGTTAGATCCCAACGCCTCGCTCGGGTTCAGTTAGAGCCAACGCCTCGCACGCACGCGCGTACGTGTACGAGAGAAACACGCATCGCTCGGCCCCCAACCTCCCACCGTAACTGGGAACTCCCCGAAATTTTCCTCCCCCTTGCTTCTACCACAGTTTTTCCGTCATGGACGGCCCAAAGAATGTCATGTAGTTGCGTCTCCGGCCCGCCCAGGACGAAAATCCCATTTTCTATCATGATTTTTTGTCATAGAAGTAGGAGCCCACCACATCTATGATGATACCGGGTTTTGTCACAATTATTGTCATAGAAGTGTCATATGTATGACAGAAAAAAAATTCGTTCAGCCCAAAATGTCACGGATGTGTGTTTTTTTTGTAGTGTATAATCTTTCACAATTGCTGACACTCACACAATACTTATGGGTATGGAGTTTTAATCGTACACAGAGAAAGATAGGGGCTTATAGTTTTGCCTCCCAACGTTTTACCTCAAGGATAATGTCAACAATAATAGTTCATGAAAACTCACATCCAATTAGCCATATATACCAGGATCTTTCCAACATACCGTGCTTGCCAAAGGATAAAATGTAAAAAGGAAGGGTGAAGATCACCATCACTCTTATGCAAGGTAGGAAGTGAAAGTAAAAGATAGGCTCTTCGCAGAGGGAAGCAGAGGTTGTCATGCGCTTTTATGGTTGGATGCACAAAATCTTAGTGCGAAAGAACGTCACTTTATATTGCCACTTGTGATATGGACCTTTATTATGTAGTTTGTCGCTTTTATTTCTTCCATATCACATGATCGTATAAAGTTTATTTTCTCCCACACTAATAAGTCATACATATTTAGGGAACAATTTTTATTGCTTGCACCGATGACAACTTACTTAGAGGATCTTATTCAATCCATAGGTAAGTATGGTGGACTCTTATGGCAAAACTGGTTTAAGGGTATTTGGAAGCACAAGTAGTATCTCTACTTGGTGTGATGAATTTGGCTAGCACGAGGGGAAAAGGCAAGCTCAACCATGTTGGATGATCCATGACAATATAATTTATCTCAGTTGTAAGAAAACATAACCCATTACGTTGTCTTCCTTGTCCAACGTCAACTCTTTTAGCATGTCATATTTTAATGAGTGCTCATGATCATAAAAGATGTCCAAGGTAGTATATCTATATGTGAAGACCTCTCTTTCTTTATTATTTCCTATTAATTGCAACGATGACCAAAACTATGTTTGTCAACCCTCAACAACTTTTATTCATCATACTTTTTCTATGTGAGCTAATTACTCTCCATAAGACTCACATGATCTCTTTGTTTCTTTTTTATTTCTTTCTCTTTTCTTTTATTCCCTTAGGATCATGGCAAAATGATCAAGCCCTTGACTCAACACTAATCTTTATTATATAGCTCACGGACTCGATTACATAGAAGTATTATAAAGCAAAACTCACAACTAGATCATACTAAGAACTTTTATTCTACTACATCAAGATATTACCAAAAGGATCGAACTAAGAAAAAGGTAAAGATAAAAGTGATGGTGATACAATACCGGGGCACTCCCCCAAGCTTGGCAGTTGCCAAGGGGAGTGCCCATACCCATGTGATTATGTCTTCTTTGTTGGTGAAGAAGGTGGAGTTGTTGATGATGGATAGTCGCACATCGAGCGTAGGAGGTCTTCTAACTTGCGGATAATGCCCTTGAGTGCGATGATATGCTCCTTCAACAAAATATTTTCACGTGTGAGATACTTATTTTGTATACGAGCTAACTCAATCATCTTGAAAGCTTAGATCTCTGTTGGGGTAAGAAGATTGTGATCAAGTTGAAGGGTGTCTTCTGTTGCCGGAACTTGATCCCCCATGGCTTTCTTGATCCCTTCATCCTTGTTGATCTCCATGGGTTCTTCTCACTTCATCTCTATCTTCATAGGCCAAGCATCGTTGCCCTCATGGTTGGAGGAGGAGGGAGACGACATAGTGCTTGGCCTTGACAACCCTGACAGAAAACAGCTCGAAACAAAGACAGGAGATTTTTGCGTGATACGGGAGTCAAAACCTCCGGGAGATTATATAAAGAATTTTTGCCGACCAAAATACGTGTCGTGTATGAAAACGGAGTCCAGAGAGCACACGAGGTGCCCACGAGGTAGGGGGCGCGCCCAGGGGGTAGGGAGCGCCCTCCACCCTCGTGTCCTTCCCGGACTGCTTCTTATTTTTCTATTTTTCTAAATATTCCAAAATGGAGAAATATTGCCTTAAAAACTGTTTTGGAGTCGGTTTACTTACCGTACCACATACCTATTCCTTTTCGGAGTCTAAAACATTCCAGAAAGTGTCCCTTATGTATTCCTCCGGGGTTATGGTTTCAATAACATTGGTTTCAACATTTATGGGATTACCTGAGATATAATGTTTAATTCTTTGACCGTTCACTACCTTCGGATTTGTGCCTTCGAAGTTGTTGATTTTTATGGCACCGGAACGGTAGACCTCTTCGATAACGTAAGGACCTTCCCATTTAGAGAGAAATTTTCCTGCAAAAAATCTTAAACGCGAGTTGTATAGCAATACATAATCACCTACATTAAACTCACGCTTTTGTATTCTTTTGTCATGCCATCTTTTAACTTTTTCTTTAAACAACTTGGCATTTTCATAGGCTTGGGTTCTCCATTCATCAAGCGAGCTAATATCAAATAGCCTCTTCTCACCGGCAAGTTTAAAATCATAATTGAGTTCTTTAATGACCCAATAAGCCTTGTGTTCTAGTTCGAGAGCTAAGTGACATGCTTTTCCATAAACCATTTTATACGGAGACATACCCATAGGATTTTTATATGCAGTTCTATAGGCCCATAATGCATCATCAAGTTTCTTGGACCAATTCTTTCTAGATCTATTAACAGTCTTTTGCAAAATTAATTTGAGCTCTCTATTACTCAATTCTACTTGACCACTAGATTGAGGGTGATAAGGGGATGCAATTCTATGATTAACATCATATTTAGCAAGCATTTTACGGAAAGCACCATGAATGAAATGTGATCCACCATTAGTCATTAAATATCTAGGGACTCCAAACCTTGGAAAAATAACTTCTTTAAGCATTTTAATAGAAGTGTTATGATCAGCACTACTAGTTGGAATAGCTTCTACCCACTTAGTAACGTAATCAACAGCAACTAGAATGTGTGTATAACCATTAGAGGAAGGAGAGGGTCCCATATAGTCAAAGCCCCAAACATCAAATGGTTCAATAACGAGTGAATAATTCATAGGCATTTCTTGATGTCTACTAATATTACCAATTATTTGACATTCATCACAAGATAGGACAAACTTACGGGCGTCCTTGAAGAGAGTAGGTGAGGGAGTCCTGGATTAGGGGGTCTCCGGACAGCCGGACTATCTCCATTGGCCAGACTGTTAGACTATGAAGATACAAGATTGAAGACTTCATCTCGTGTCTGGATGGGACTCTACTTGGTATGGAAGGCAAGCTAGGCAATACGTATATGGATATCTCCTCCTTTGTAACCGACCTTGTGTAACCCTAACCCTCTCCGATGTCTATATAAACCGAAGGGTTTTAGTCCGTAGGACAACAATCACAACATACAATCATACCATAGGCTAGCTTCTAGGGTTTAGCCTCTCTGGTCTCGTGGTAGATCTACTCTTGTACTACCCATATCATCAATATTAATCAAGCAGGACATAGGGTTTTACCTCCATCAAGAGGGCCCGAACCTGGGTAAAACTTTGTGTCCCCTGCCTCCTGTTACCATCCGGCCTAGATGCATAGTTCGGGACCCCCTACCCGAGATCCGCCGGTTTTGACACCGACATTGGTGCTTTCATTAAGAGGCCACAAAAACGACCTTTAAGGGCGTTATTCCAGGCGTAGAGGCCCATTGCACAGGCTCAATTACACTGGAAGTGGTCTTCGGATCCCCGGATAACTTCCGAAGCGAAGAGTTAATCTTCGATATAGTCCCGTTCCGCAGTGGTTATCACGCGCTGCTCGGGCGAACCGCATTTGCTAGATTCAATGTGGTACCGCATTATGCATACCTCAAGCTCAAGATGCCAGGACCCCGGAGAGTTATTACAGTCAATGGAAACACAGAGCGCTCCCTCCGAACAGAGGAGCACACCGCGGCCCTCGCAGCAGAAGCGCAAAGCAGCCTCTCAAGGCAATCAACCAGTTCGGCGTTTCAAAGCCCGGACACCTTCAAGCGCGCTCGGGGCAATGAACAAATAGACCGCCTGGCGCGATCTGAGCTTGCGTAGCAATACGGTGGCCACCCCAATCCCAGTCCAACGGCGATATTCATGTCGCGCGTACATAATTACGCATTAAAAATACCATGGGCACAGGTGGGGAGGGGGGCACAACTGCGGCACGCCCCAAAATGCGGCCTAAACCGCACTAGGGGCTTCCCATTTGGTTATTTTTTCTTTTTTCAGGACCTTAATCTTCGAAAACACTGACCGACAGCACTATTGCCGAACACATGATGCAGCAACCAAGGAGGCAGACATCTACAGAATTCCCAGGTTGATCTCCGATTTCATATCATCCCTCAGCTCGCCCTTGGAAGGGACTTAGTCCTACTTTTTGCTTATCGCACTATCTGTATCACTCTGCTTTAACGCAGCTTTTTAATAAACAATGCATTACATTACAACCATTATTGCATTATATATATATATATATGTGTGTGTTCATTAACGACGCCTTGCAACCGTACACTTTGGTACGGCCAATACACCAGGGGCTCACGTACCCCACAATGCGGTGTGAAAAGTCCGACCACTTTCACAAGTGCGGCACC
Source organism: Triticum dicoccoides (assembly GCF_002162155.2). Classification (NCBI taxonomy): domain Eukaryota; kingdom Viridiplantae; phylum Streptophyta; class Magnoliopsida; order Poales; family Poaceae; genus Triticum; species Triticum dicoccoides. The sequence goes on along the minus strand of NC_041390.1, from coordinate 556,741,741 downwards.
CCGAACTTATAACATTATATGCATCAGCTCCGAATCATGTCTTTGGTCAAATGTTGGGTTTGCCCGGCTCCTATGTTTTGGTGCCTTATGTTCTGCTCTATCGGCTAAGGTAGCGCTAGGAGAACTACTGTGATTGTGCCCCGGTTCTGCCGGGTTGAGCACCACAGTAGAGAAAGCTAAAACTGACTGTCATGATAAAGCGAGAGACTGGTCGCTGTTCGGCAAGGTTTTTTTCGAGTCACTAAAGACTTATGCCGCTTAGGGCGAGGGGCCGGCCCTGTCCGGCTTAAAGGCGTGTATCGCGCCCCGAATTCGGCCTTCCGAATACCAGGGGCTTCGACGAAATTTAAAATTATAGAATTCTATGGCTAAGTGAGAGTGATAAAGCAATATTAGTCCGGTTGCCTTGTTCGTTGTGCTGAGCACCTCCCTCGAAGGACCCAAATATGGGAACAAGAGTGCTCAGGTTTATCCCGAACACCCCAGCACTAGCGGCATGGGGGCAGAAGCCGAGGACTAGCCATCTCTCAGATTGGATAAACAGCCAAACATAAGGTAATATTTTAAATTCAAACAAGCGTTGCATGGCGCATATGAAACAAGTTTTCATAGATACAGGATAAAAGGAGCAAGTTTACTCAAATATTACATCTTTCGAACACTCATCCGCGATAAGACGGGCACCCGGCAGAACACCCTCGTAATACATCTCGGGGTGGCGGTGCTCCTTGCCCTCCAGCGGCCCCTCCTTGATCAGCTTCACGGCGTCTAGCTTGACCCACTGCATTTTTACACGGGCGAAAGCCCGGCGTGCACCTTCAATGCGGACGGATCGCTTGACGACCTCCAGCCGTGGGCAGGCATCCACAAGCCGCCTCACTAGGCCGAAGAAGCTGTTCGGAAGAGCGTCGCCAGGCCACAGCTGTACTATAAAGCCCTTCATGGCCTGATCGGCCGCCTTATGTAGCTCGACCATCTGCTTCAGCTGGTCGCTCATCGGCACCGGATGTTCGGCCTCAGCATACTGAGACCAGAACAGCTTCTCTATCGAGCTTCTGTCTTCGGCCTGGTAAAATTGTGCGGCATCAGACACACTGCGGGGCAAATCTGTGAATGCTCCCGAAGAGCTCCGGATCCGGGTAAGTAATCGGTAATTTACTTTTACATGCTTGCTTTGCATATAGAAAGCCTTACTCACCGCTATCTTCTTCATCGCGTCGATCTCCTGGAGGGCCTTCTGGGCCTCAGCCTTGGCACTCTTTGCACTCTCAAGGGCCGCGGCAAGCTCAGACTCTCGTGTCTTCGAGTCAAGCTCCAACGCCTCGTGCTTTGTCACGAGAGCCTGGAGCTCTTGCTGCACCTCACCCACCCGAGCCTCGTGCTTCTCTCGCTCGGTGCGCTCCTTGGCCGCTGTATCTTCAGCCTTGGTTAGCGCTTGCTTCAGGGTCGCCACCTCGGTCGTGGCCCCTGGCAAACATACAATGATCCTGTCATTTTGCAATCGCGTCCTTTTTATATATACAAATCTATAGATGGGGTATTACTTACCCTTGTTCTCCTCGAGCTACCTCTTGGCAAGGCCGAGCTCTTTCTTGGACCCCTCGAGGTCCTGCTTCAGTACCGCGACCTCCGTAGTTAGTGCGGCGGACGCCAGCAGCGAAGCCTGCATATGCATATTGACATACTTATATTAGACTCCTGCGATATTATTTGATCCTCTATCCGGCTTTTCTTTGTGAACACCGAACAAAGCATCAGGGGCTACTGTCTATGCGGTAATATTTCTACTACATTTTAAACACACTTACCTCAAAGCCTGTTAGAAGGCTGGCACAGGCTTCAGTCAATCCGCTCTTGGCGGACTGAACCTTCTAGATCACCGCACTCATGATAGTGCGGTGCTCCTTGTCGATGGAAGCGCTGCGAAGCGCTTCCAGCACATGGTCCGGTGCCTCTAGATGGACAGAGGTCATCAGCACAAGCGTTTTGCCCCCCTTAGAAGGAGGCCGCCTGCCCGAGTCTGGAACCACTGGAGGGTCCAGCACGGTGTTCGGCTGAGGGCCGAACTCGGAGCTCTCGGGGGCCCCGTCCCCGCGGCTCTCGAAGTCCGGAAGGTCGCCTTGAGGCGCCTCCAGGACTGTCTCCCCTCGATCCAGTGCCTCTTGAGACAACACCTCAACACTTTTGAACAGCACCCTCCAGGCATCTTCATGAGTCGTGTCAAAGAGCCTGTTCAGAGTCCGGTGCTGCACCGGATTAAACTCCCACAAGGTGAACTCCCGTTGTTGGTACGAGAGTATCCGGCGGATGAGCATAACCTGGACTATGTTGACAAGCTTGATCTTCTTGTCCACCATGTTTTGAATACATGTTTGGAGTCCTGACAGCTCTTTTGAACTACCCTAGGACAGGCCCTTCACTTTCCAGGAGGTGAGCCGCATGGGGATGCCAGATCGGAACTCGGGGGCCACTACCCATGCAGGGTCGCGCGGCTCGGTGATGTAGAACCACCCCGATTGCCACCCCTTTATGGTTTCCACAAAGGATCCCTAGAGCCATGTTATGTTGGGCATCTTGCCTACCATGGCGCCTCCGCACTCCGCCTGGCGGCCGCCCACCACCTTCGGCTTGATGTTGAAGGTCTTCAGCCATAAGCCGAAGTGGGGCTAGATGCGGAGGAAGGCCTCGCACACGACGATAAACGCCGAGATGTTGAGGATGAAGTTCGGGGCCAGATCGTGGAAATCCAGGCCGTAATAAAACATGAGCCCCCGGACGAAGGGATGGAGAGGGAATCCTAGTTCGCGGAGGAAATGAGTGAGGAATACCACCCTCTCATGGGGCATGGGGGTGGGGATGAGCTGCCCCTCATTTGGGAGCCGGTGTGCGATGTCGTCAGGAAGGTATCCGGCTCTCCTCAGTTTCTTGATGTCTCCCTCCGTGACGGAGGAGACCATCCACTTGCCTCCCGCTCCGGACATGGTTGGAGAAGGTTGAGATGGAAGTGAGGACTTGGGCGCAAGAGCTCGAGTGTGCGGGAGCGGATGAGCAAAGGAGGAAGAATGCATGGATAGAAAGGTGAATCCTTATCCCTTTATATGGGCGGACAAAACTAAGCGTCCCCACTTGCCTAGTAAAACTCGCTTATCCCCAAGCGCCGCAATTGATGGCACAGTTGGGTTACCCACGTATTGATGAGAATCCCGTAATAAGGGGACACGATCTCTACTTTGACAAGACGTGTCGAAAAACTACCTCACGTTATGTGTGGGGCTGGTTAAAAGAAATGGTTCGAATAATCACCGGGCCATGACGTAACGTCATTAGATCTGCAAAAATATTATTCTCTCTACGGTGGAATGTGGAACTTATTTTCCAGGGTCGGACACTATCCTCGTATTCAAATTCTTCTATGATGTATTCGGAGAAGGAACCCGCCTTGCAATGCCGAAGACAATACTGCGCGTCGGACTCATCGTCATTGAAGCCTGGTTTAGGGGCTACTGAGGGAGTCCTGGATTAGGGGGTCTCCGGACAGCCGGACTATCTCCATTGGTTGGACTGTTAGACTATGAAGATACAAGATTGAAGACTTCGTCTCGTGTCCGGATGGGACTCTACTTGACGTGGAAGGCAAGCTAGGCAATACGTATATGGATATCTCCTCCTTTGTAACCGACCTTGTGTAACCCTAACCCTCTCGGTGTCTATATAAACCGAAGGGTTTTAGTCCGTAGGACAACAATCACAACATACAATCATACCATAGGCTAGCTTCTAGGGTTTAGCCTCTCTGATCTCGTGGTAGATCTACTCTTGTACTACCCATATCATCAATATTAATCAAGCAGGACGTAGGGTTTTACCTCCATCAAGAGGGCCCGAACCTGGGTAAAACTTCGTGTCCCCTGCCTCCTGTTACCATCCGTCCTAGACGCACAGTTCGGGACACCCTACCCGAGATCCGCCGGTTTTGACACCGACAGTAGGCCAATAAAAACAAGATTGCAATACCTTATGTGCAGTTCTATCTCCAGCACGGTGTCCTCCATAAGCTTCGAAGTGACACTTGCGTAGGATCTGTTCCTGTTCATGTTCAGGTACACAACGTCTAATAACACCATCTACTCCTTCTTTATAAAGATGTGGGTCATCCCAAAAGTAATGCCTCAAATCATAGAAGAACTTTTTCTTTTGCTGGTATGTGAAACTAGGTGGTATAAACTTAGCAACAATGTAATTAACATAATCAACATACCATGGAGCTGTATGAGACGCATTTATGACATTTAATTGCTCATCAGGAAAGCTATCATCAATAGGAAGTGGGTTATCAAGCACATTTTCTAACCTAGACAAGTTGTCTGCAACGGGGTTCTCAGCTCCCTTTCTATCAACAATATGCAAATCAAATTCTTGTAGCAAGAGAACCCATCTAATAAGTCTAGGTTTAGCATCTTTCTTTTCCATAAGATATTTAATAGCAGCATGATCAGTGTGAATAGTTACTTTAGAGAGTCAACAATATAAGGTCTGAACTTATCACAAGCAAATACAACTGCTAAGAATTCTTTTTCAGTCGTAGCATAATTTCTTTGAGCATTATCTAGGATTTTACTAGCATATTGAATAACATTTAATTTATTATCAACTCTTTGCCCTAGAACAACACCTACAGCATAATTACTAGCATCACACATAATTTCAAAGGGTAAATTCCAATCAGGTGGCTGAACAATAGGTGCAGAGATTAATGCTTTCTTAAGTATTTCAAATGCTTCTACACAATCATCATAAAAACAAATGGTATATCTTTTTGTAATAAATTAGTCAGAGGCTGAGAAATTTTTGAGAAGTCCTTAATGAAGCTCCTATAAAATCCGGCGTGACCAAGGAAACTTCTTATACCTCTGATGTCCTTGGGACATGGCATCTTTTCAATAGCATCAACCTTAGCTTTATCAACCTTAATACCTCTTTCAGAAACTTTATGCCCTAAGACAATACCTTCATTAACCATAAAGTGGCACTTTTCCTAATTCAAGACAAGATTAGTTTCTTCACATCTCTGCAAAACTCGATCAAGGTTGCTCAAGCAATCATCAAAAAAGATCCATAGACAGAGAAATCGTCCATGAAAACCTCACAAATCTTTTCACAAAAGTCAGAGAATAAATCCATCATGCATCTTTGAAAGGTAGCAGGTGCATTACATAAACCAAAAGGCATACATCTATAAGCAAAAGTACCAAAAGGGCAAGTAAAAGTAGTCTTTGATTGATCTTTGGCTGACACAGGTATTTGAGAGAAACCAGAATAACCATCTAGAAAGCAAAAATGTGTATGTTTGGATAATCTTTCTAGCATTTGGTCGATAAAAGGTAAGGGGTAATGATCCTTTTTAGTTGCCTTATTTAATTTGCGGAAATCAATTACCATCCTATAACCTATAATAATTCTTTGAGGAATCAATTCATCTTTATCATTAGGAACAACAGTAATACCTCCCTTCTTAGGGACACAATGGACAGGACATACCCACTGACTATCAGCAACAGGATAAATTATACCTGCCTCAAGGAGCTTTAGTATTTCCTTTCTTACCACTTTTTTCATTTTAGGATTCAGCCGTTGTTGATGGTCATGAACTGGTTTAGCATCTTCTTCCAAATTAATTTTATGTTGACATAGAGTGGTACTAATGCCCTTAAGATCATCTAGAGTATACCCAATAGCAGCACAGTGCTTCTTCAGAGTTTTCGATAATCTCTTTTCCTCATGCTCTGAAAGTTTAGCACTAATAATAACAGGATATATCTTTTTCTCATTAAGATAAGCATATTTAAGAGTATCAGGTAACGGTTTAAGCTCAAACACATGATCACCCTTGGGTGGAGGAGGATCCCCTAGGATTTCAACAGGCAAATTGTTTTTCAGAATAGGTTCCTGTTTAAAGAATACTTCGTCTATTTCCCTTCTTTCATTCATAAACATATCATTTTCATGGTCTAGAAAATATTGTTCTAAAGGATCACTAGGAGGTACGGCAATAGAAGCAAGACCAATAATTTCATCCTTACTAGGCAATTCTTCTTCACGGTGTTGTCTACTAAATTTAGAGAAATTAAATTCATGAGTCATATCATCTAAACCGATAGTAACAACATCTCTTTTGCAATCTATGGTAGCATTAACAGTGTCCAGGAAGGGTCTACCAAATATAATGGGACAAAAGCTATCTTGTGGGGAACCAAGAACAAGAAAATCAACAGGATATTTATTTTTCTCACACAAGACTTCAACATCTCTAACAATTCTCATTGGTGAAATAGTATCTCTATTGGCAAGTTTAATTGTGACATCAATATCTTCTATCTCAGCAGGTGCAATATCATGCATAATTTCTTTGTATAAGGAATAAGGTATTGCACTAGCACTAGCACCCATATCACATAAGCCATGATAACAATGATCTCCTATTTTAACAGAAATAACATGCATGCCTACCACCGGCCTATTTTTATCTTTAGCACAAGGTTTAGCAATTCTAGCAGTTTCATCACAGAAATAAATAACATGCCCATCAATATTATCAGACAAGAGATCTTTAACAATAGCAATATCAGGTTCAACTTTAATTTGCTCATGAGGTGTATAAGTTTTAATATTGCTTTTACGAACCATAGTTGAAGCTTTAACATGACCCTTAATGCTAACAGGAAAAGGTGGTTTCTCAACATAAGAAGTAGGAACAATTGGATCATTATAAGTGACAATCTTTTCTTCAACTTTAATAGGTGCAGCTACTTTTACTTCTATGGTAGGATGATATTTAAACCATTTCTCCTTGGGGAGATCAACATAAGTAGCAATAGATTCATAGAAATAAGCTACTATCTCAGAGTCAAGTCCATATTTAGTGCTAAATTTACGGAAAGCATCGGTATCCAGAAAAGATTTAACACAATCAAAACTAGGTGTCATACCTGACTCCTTACCTTTGTCGAGGTCCCATTCTTCAGAGTTGCGTTTAATTCTTTCCAATAAATCCCATTTGAATTCAATAGTCTTCATCATAAAAGAGCCAGCACAAGAAGTATCAAGCATGGTGCGATTGCTATCAGAAAGCCGAGCATAAAAATTTTGAATAATCATTTCTCTTAAGAGCTCATGATTGGGGCATGAATATAACATTGATTTAAGCCTCCCCCAAGCTTGAGCGATGCTTTCTCCTTCGCGAGGCCAAAAATTATATATATAATTGCGATCACGATGAACAAGATGCATAGGATAAAACTTCTGATGAAATTCCAATTTCAATCGTTTGTAATTCCAAAACCCCATATCATGACATAGCCTATACCATGTCGATGCATCTCCCTTCAAAGATAAAGGGAAGACCTTCTTCTTAACAACATCTCCGGGTACACCTCAAGCTTAAATAATCCACAAACTTCATCCACATATATTAGATGCTCATCAGGATGTTTTATTCCATCTCCTAAAAAAGGATTAGCTAGCAGTTTCTCTATCATACCCGAAGGAATTTCAAAGCAGACATTTTTAATTTCAGTAGGTTGAGGAGCAACTCTTTGCTCTACTGGTCGGGGTGAAGATACCCCGAACAAGCCCCTTAGAGGATTACTTTCCACGGTAACAAGTGACAGTAAATTTCAGCACACTATATAAATTTTTCCTTACCAAATTCCACCTACCAAAGACGCTTCACTCCCCGGCAACGGCGCCAGAAAAGAGTCTTGATGACCCACAAGTATAGGGGATCTATCGTAGTCCTTTTGATAAGTAAGAGTGTCGAACCCAATGAGGAGCAGAAGGAAATGATAAGCGGTTTCCAGCAAGGTATTCTCTGCAAGTACTGAAATAAGTGGTAATAGATAGTTTTGTGATAAGATAATTTGTAATGAGCAACAAGTAACAAAAGTAAATAAAGTGCAGAAAGGTGGCCCAATCCTTTTTGTAGCAAAGGGCAAGCCTGGACAAACTCTTACATAGAGGAAAGCGCTCCCGAGGACACATGAGAATATCGTCAAGCTAGTTTTCATCACGTTCATATGATTCGCGTTCAGTACTTTGATAATTTGGTATGTGGGTGGACCGGCGCTTGGGTACTGCCCTTACTTGGACAAGCATCCCACTTATGATTAACCTCTATTGCAAGCATCCGCAACTACAACAAGAGTATTAAGGTAAACCTAACCATAGCATGAAACATATGGATCCAAATCAGCCCCTTACGAAGCAACGCATAAACTAGGGTTTAAGATTCTGTCACTCTAGCAACCCATCATCTACGTATTACTTACCAATGCCTTCCTCTAGGCCCAAATAATGGTGAAGTGTCATGTAGTCGACGTTCACATAACACCACTAGAGGAGAGACAACATACATCTCATCAAAATATCGAACGAATACCCAATTCACATGACTACTAATAGCAAGACTTCTCCCATGTCCTCAGAAACAAACGTAACTACTCACAAAGCATACACATGTTCATAATCAGAAGGGTATTAATATGCATATAGGATCTGAACATATGATCGTCCACCAATTAAACCAACTAGCATCAACTACAAGGAGTAATTAACACTACTAGCAACCTACTAGCACCAATCCCGGACTTGGAGACAAGAATTGGATACAAGAGATGAACTAGGATTTTGAGAGGAGATGGTGCTGATGAAGATTTTGATGGAGATTGCCCTCTCCCGATGAGAGGAGCATTGGTGATGACGATGGCGATGATTTCCCCCTCTGGGAGGGAAGTTTCCCCGGCAGAACAGCTCCGCTAGAGCCCTAGATTGGTTCCGCCAAGGTTCCGCCTCGTGGCGGCGGAGTTTCGTCCGAGAAGATGGCTTGTTATTTTTTCCCATCGAAAGACTTCATATAGCAGAAGATGGCCACCGGAGGGCCACCAGGGGGCCCATGAGGTAGGGGGCGCCCACGGGGGTAGGGCGCGCCCCCACCCTCATGGGTAGGGTGTGGCCCCACTGGTGAATCTCTTCCGTTGAGTATTTTTTATATATTCTGAAAATGTCTTCTGTGAAGTTTCAGGACTTTTGGAGCTGTGCAGAATAGGTCTCTAATATTTGCTCCTTTTCCAGCCCAGAATCCCAGCTGCCGGCATTCTCACTCTTTATGTAAACCTTGTAAAATAAGAGAGAATAGGCATAAGTATTGTGACATAATGTGTAATAACAGCCCATAATGCAATAAATATCAATATAAAAGCATGATGCAAAATGGACGTATCAATCATCACGTGAGACGGACTAGTCATCAACGGTGAACATCTCCATGTTGATCGTATCTTCTATACGAATCATGTTCGACCTTTCGGTCTTCCGTGTTCTGAGGCCATGTCTGTACATGCTAGGCTCTTCAAGTCAACCTAAGTGTTATGCATGTGTAAATCTGGCTTACACCCGTTGTATTCGAACGTTAGAATCTATCACACCCGATCATCATGTGGTGCTTCGAAACAACGAACCTTCGCAATGGTGCACAGTTAGGGGGAACACTTTCCTGAAATTTTAGTGAGGGATCATCTTATTTATGCTACCGTCGTTCTAAGCAAATAAGATGTAAACATGACAAACATCACATGCAAATCATAAAGTGACATGATATGGCCAATATCATCTTGCGCCTTTGATCTCCATCTTCGAGGCACGGCATGAACACCATCGTCACCGGCATGACACCATGATCTCCATCATCGTGTCTTCATGAAGTTGCCTCGCCAACTATTACTTCTACTACTATGGCTAACGGTTAGCAATAAAGTAAAGTAATTACATGGCGTTTTCATTGACACGCATGTCATAAATAAATTAAGACAACTCCTATGGCTCCTGCCGGTTGTCATACTCATTGACATGCAAGTCGTGATTTCTATTACAAGAACATGATCAATCTCATACATCACATATATCATTCATCACATCCTTTTGGCCATATCACATCACATAGCAAACCTTGCAAAAACAAGTTAGACGTCCTCTAATTGTTGTTGCATGTTTTACGTGGCTGTTATGGGTTTCTAGCAAGAACGTTTCTTACCTACGCAAAACCACAACGATGATATGTCAATTGCTATACCCTTCATAAGGACCCTTTTCATCGAATTCGATCCGACTAAAGTGGGAGAGACAGACACCCACCAGCCACCTTATGCATGAAGTGCATGTCCGTCGGTGGAACCAGTCTCACGTAAGTGTACGTGTAAGGTCGGTCCGGGCCGCTTCATCCCACAATGCCCGCGGATCAAGATAAGACTAGTAATGGTAAGAAAATTGAACAAATCATCGCCCACAACTGCTTTGTGTTCTACTCGTGCATAGAATCTACGCATAGACCTAGCTCATGATGCCACTGTTGGGGAACGTAGCAATAATTCAAAAAAATTCCTACATGTCACCAAGATCAATCTAGGAGATACTAGCAATGAGAGAGAGGGAGTGCATCTTCATACCCTTGAAGATCGCTAAGTGGAAGCGTTACAAGAACGCGGTTGGTGGAGTCGTACACGCAACGATTCAGATCGCAGTCGATTTCAGTCTAAGCGCTGAACAATGGCGCCTCCGTGTTCAACACACAATAAGCCCGGGGATGTCTCCTCCTTCTTGATCCAGTAAGGGGAGAGGAGAAGTTGAAGGATAACTCCGACAGCACGATGGCGTGGTGGTGATGGAGCTCGTGGTTCTCCGGCAGGGCTTCACCAAGCGCTACAGAGGAGGGGGAGGTGTAGGAGAGGGGGGGAGGGCTGCGCCAGGGGAAGGGTGCGGCTGCCCTATCTCTCCCTCACTATATATAGGGTGAAGGGGGGAGGAGGCGCCCTAGGGTTCCCTAGGGGAGGGGCGGCGGCCACATGGGAAACCCTAGATGGGTCTGGGCGCCCCCACCCCTAGGAAACTTGCCCCCCAAGCCGGGAGGGGTGGCTGCCCTAGGGGAGGCGCCCCCACCTCTCCATGTTACGTGAGATTGGGTGGGAGGGGCGCTCAGCCCCTTAGTGGGCTGATGTGCCCCTTCCCCTTGTCCCATAAGGCCCCCCAACGCTTGTCGGGGCCTCCGAAACCCCTTTCGGACACGCTGGTCATCACCCGGTACCCCGGGAACAATTCCAGACTCCAATACCCTTCGTCTAATATATCGATCTTCACCTCCGGACCATTCCGGAACTCCTCGTCACGTCTGGGACTCCGAACAATCTTCGGTAACCACATACTATTTCCCATAACAACTCTAGCATCACTGAACCTTAAGTGTGTAGACCCTACGGGTTCGGGAACCATGCAGACATGACCGAGACATCTCTCCGGCCAATAACCAATAGCGGGATCTGGATACCCATATTGGCTCCCACATGTTCCATGATGATCTCATCGGATGAACCACGATGTCGGGGATTCAATCAATCCCGTATACAATTCCCTTTGTCTATCGGTATGTTACTTGCCCGAGATTCAATCATCGGTATCCCCATACCTCATTCAATCTCGTTACCGGTAAGACTCTTTACTAGTTCTGTAACGCATGATCCCATGACCAACTCCTTAGTCACATTGAGCTCATTATGATGATGCATTACCGAGTGGGCCCAGAGATACCTCTCCGTCATACAGAGTGACAAATCCCAGTCTTGATTCGTGCCAACCCAACAGACACTTTCGGAGATACCTGTAATGCACCTTTATAGCCACCCAGTTACGTTCTGACGTTTGGTACACCCAAAGCATTCCTACGGTATCCAGTAGTTGCACAATCTCATGGTCTAAGGAAATGATACTTGACATTAGAAAAGCTTCAGCAAACGAACTACATGATCTTGTGCTATGCTTAAGATTGGGTCTTGTCCATCACATCATTCTCCTAATGATGTGATCCCGTTATCAATGACATCCAATGTTCATGGTCAGGAAACCATGACCATCTATTGATCAACGAGCTAGTCAACTAGAGGCTTACTAGGGACATATTACGATTTATGTATTCACACATGTATTACGGTTTCCGGTTAATACAATTACAGCATGAACAATAGACAATTATCACGAACAAGGAAATATAATAATAACCATTTTATTATTGCCTCTAGGTCATATTTCCAACAATGATGTGTACCAGACCTGATGTAAACCTTGCCATAAGTTTGGTAGGAAGGTACCAAAGTAATCCCGGCATGGAACACTGGACAGCGGTCAAGAATATCCCGAAGTACCTAAAAAGGACTAAGGATATGTTTCTCGTTTATGGAGGTGACGAAGAGCTCGTCGTAAAGGGTTACGTCGATGCTAGCTTCGACACAGATCTGGATGAATCCAAGTCACAAACCGGATATGTATATTTTGAATGGTGGGGCAGTCAGCTGGTGTAGTTGCAAGCAAAGCGTCGTGGCGGGATCTACATGTGAAGCGGAGTACATGGAAGCCTCGGAGGCAGCACATGAAGCAATCTGGATGAAGGAGTTCATTACCGACCTAGGAGTTATTCCCAATGTGTCGGGCCCGATGACTCTCTTCTGTGACAATACTGGAGCCATTGCCCTTGCCAAGGAGCCCAGGTTTCACAAGAAGACCAGGCATATCAAGCGTCGCTTCAACTCCATTCGTGAAAATGTTCAAGATGGAGACATAGATATTTGTAAAGTGCATACGGACCTGAATGTCGCAGATCTGTTGACTAAACCTCTTCCACGAGCAAAACATGATCAACACCAGAACTCTATGGGTGTTCGATTCATCACAATGTAACTATATTATTGACTCTAGTGCAAGTGGGAGACTGTTGGAAATATGCCCTAGAGGCAATAATAAAATGGTTATTATTATATGTCCTTGTTCATGATAATTGTCTATTGTTCATGCTATAATTGTGTTATCCGGAAATCGTAATACATGTGTGAATACATAGACCACAACATGTCCCTAGTGAGCCTCTAGTTGACTAGCTCGTTGATCAATAGATGATTACAGTTTCCTGACCATGGACATTGGATGTCATTGATAACGGGATCACATCATTAGGAAAATGATGTGATGGACAAGACCCAATCCTAAGCATAGCACAAGATCGTGTAGTTCGTCTGCTAAAGCTTTTCTAATGTCAAGTATCATTTCCTTAGACCATGAGATTGTGCAACTGCCGGATACCGTAGGAATGCTTTGGGTGTGCCAAACGTCACAACGTAACTGGGTGGCTATAAAGGTGCACTACGGGTATCTCCGAAAGTGTCTGTTGAGTTAGCATGAATCGAGACTGGGATTTGTCACTCCGTGTGACGGAGGGGTGTCTCTAGGCCCACTCGGTAGGACATCATCATAATGAGCTCAATGTGACCAAGGAGTTGATCACTGGATGATGTGTTACGAACGAGTAAAGAGACTTGCCGGTAACGAGATTGAACAAGGTATAGGGATACCAACGATCAAATCTCGGTCAAGTATCATACCGGTAGACAAAGGGAATTGTGTACGAGATTGATTGAATCCCCGACATCGTGGTTAATCCAATGAGATAATCGTGGAGCATGTGGGAGCCAACATGGGTATCCATATCCCGTTGTTGGTTATTGGCCGGAGAGATGTCTCGGTCATGTCTGCATGCCTCCCGAACCTGTAGGGTCTACACGCTTAAGGTTCGATGATGCTAGGGTTATAGGGAATAGATGTACGTGGTTACCGAATGTTGTTCGGAGTCCCGGATGAGATCCCGGACGTCACGAGGAGTTCCAGAATGGTCCGGAGGTAAAGATTTATATATGGGAAGTCCCGTTTTGGACACCAGAAGTGTTCTGGGCGTTATCGGTAACGTACCGGGACCACCGGAAGGGTTCGGGGGTCCACCGGGAGGGGACAGCAGCCCCGGAGGCTTGCGTGGGCCAAGTGTGGGAAGGGACCAGCCCCTAGGTGGGCTGGTGCGCGTCCCACAAGAGGCCCAAGGCGCAGGGAAGGGGAGAAGGGGGAAACCCTAGGCTCAGATGGGCCTAAGGCCCACCTAGGGTGCGCCCCCCTCTCTCCCCCTCTGACCGCCCCCTAGATGCATCTAGGGCTGGCCGCCACCCCTAGGGGGGGAACCCTTGATGGGGGCGCAGCCCCCCAACTCCCCATATATATAGTGGGGGTTTTGGGGCTGCCAGAGACACGAGTCTCCCTCTCTCTTGGCGCAGCCCTACCCCTCTCCCTCCTTGTCTCTCGCAGTGCTTGGCGAAGCCCTGCTGGAGTGTCACGCTCCTCCACCACCACCATGCCGTCGTGCTGCTGCTGGACGGAGTCTTCCCCAACCTCTCCCTCTCTCCTTGCTGGATCAAGGCACGGGAGACGTCACCGGGTTGCACGTGTGTTGAACGCGGAGGCACCATTATTCGGTGCTTAGATCGGATTCAGCCGCGATCTGAATTGCTTCGTGTACGACTCCACCGACCGCGTTCTTGCAACGCTTCCGCATCGCGATCTTCAAGGGTATGAAGATGCACTCCCCTCTCTCTCTCGTTGCTAGTTTCTCCATAGATTGATCTTAGTGATGCGTATAATTTTTTTAAATTTCTGCAACGATCCCCAACAATGATACCATCCAGTTTTTGCAGTGTTGAAATATGGCTGCATTCATCCTAAAATATTGCTAGGTTCCTGGTATTTATGGCGGCAGAGGAGAAAGTTAGTGCATAATTAAAAGGTCCAGAAACCTAATTTCAAATTTCATAGCAATAGCAATCAGAGCTTGGGTTGCTAACTATACTATGGCAAGTGATGCAAAGTCGACGATCAAGCGACATGGCTGAGAAAGACAAAGGAGCAACTATGTGAAGCTGAACGTGGATGGGGCTTTTGACCCAGACTTACTCACAGGCTGGTATGGCGTTGTCATCGGAGACTCGAATGGCTGATTCGTCGTGGTAGGAAACGAGAAAATCGATTGGTGCAAAGATGCGCTTATGGCCGAGGCACTAGCCTTATGGTTTGATCTCATTTTGTTAACTATAGTCGGGTGCAACCACATAGAGAAGAACTCCGACAACATCGAGGTGATAGAGACAATGAAGAATGGATGTCGCTCCTTCGGTCTATCGGTGGTAATTTCTGATGATATACATCATCTTGCGTGTGATTTCCCGCATATTATTTTTGAGCATGCTCCTATAGAGACTAATTGTGCTGCCCATGATTTAGACTAGCTAGAATTAAGGTGTGCGCCGGTGGATGGAAGATCCACCTGTATAGATAGTTGATACGCTTGTGAAAGATAATATGGTGGCCACCTTGCAATAAAGAGTACTTTGGTGTGAAAATGGTCATAATTTTCGAAAGGAGAATTACCCCCGACCGCGTCAATTGATGTATACAACCATCTTTATTACTCCCTCTGCGAAGAAACATAAGAGCGCTTAGATCGTGTATATTTATTTACGAAGGTGGTATTATTCAGCATAGTCTGACAGCATGAATACATGGATCAACCCGAAGCCTCCTAGCTGGCGCACAAGTCGCAGCACCTACACTCTTGATAATGTGCCCGAACCGCATGAACATGCACGATCTAATCCGGTGGCCTCACACCTGCCCCGCATCGGGTAGAGAGCACCATCCGGTCTGGCCGACACGCAGCGCGCACTGCATGCGCACGCTTTAGATGTGCCGCCACCATCTTCCACCATCCCACCTTCAGAAACGATCAACACATTCACCTCGCCAAGCCGTACTGCTGTCGACGCCAGATAGTGTCACCCTCCTACACGCGTCCATCCACACGCACTCGTCGCCAAAACTCCGCCGCCGAGACCCGCCGTCGCCCTTGCGGTAGATGAGACACCACTCTTCCTCTCGTCTCCTCCAGCCAGCTCATGCCCCAAAACGATGCCCCCGGAGGGAAAACGGCAGCGAAGATGTTGTCATCGTCCGATCCGGAAAATCCAGATCTAAGGTTTCCCCCGGAGCAATCCAAGCATTGTGTCGCAACCTGCAACGACGATGCCTCGAGAAGGAAACGACGTCACAGACGCCACCATTATCCCGATCTCGCGGCTGACTGGAACCGCACGGAGCCTCGCAGTGAAGACAAATGCCGCCGTCAGCACGCAGGCAGGGAGCCTCTAATCGCCCCTCACCGGACCCTCCTGCAAAGTCCAAACTATTTTTTGAACCGCGAAGATGGCGGGAAATCCACGTGTTGTCGTGCCTACGTGCCACAGATCGTCATCGGCCCGAACCGAGCACACGTTTGAGTTTTCGTGGAGTGGCAAATCTTCAAGTCGGCCACACGCGGAAGTTCGTGCGTGCTCCGTGAATTTGAGGCACGCGCTTGAGCGTGCCGTGTGTTCGAGGAAACGGAAAGATGGACACCGGAGATATGGCAATGCTAGCCATTGGTTGCTGTACGTAGCTCCGTACGTGCTCCAGCCGTCTCGATCTGTACTCCAACAAGTACGTATTCCGTTGTCCTTGTCCGTTGTCAAACATGAGGTAGCCTGCCCGATATGCCAGGCCAAGTCCGCCGGTGGCACTTCTCCACGGCACATGACACGAGCTAAACACACCGTCGTCGTCCTTCCAACCTGCAGCAAGCTTCGTTCAGGGTTCTGATGAACAAGGAAAGCACGTAGTACAAGTAACTTTTGCGCAGAAACACAATCCAAATCCCAGCTAAAGCGAAGATTTCATTTCCGACCGCGGGCTCGGGCCCAGCCTGCAGTCGATCCCCAAAGCATATGATCATCTTGCAATGCATAATTGGCCTTTTGATGGACAAAGCGGCCATCGCCAAGCTGCCACATACGGTCGATGCGTCCATGAGTGGCCAAAAGCTGCCACTTACGGAGGAACTCACCCCGCCATGGGAGGCTGGGCGGATCCATTTGGTGCCGGCCACATTAACTAGTGGTAAGCACAGCAGCTGATGCTGCCAGTATTCAACTGTCCCCAATTGTGGTTAGTAGGAGTAACTAACAAACAGCTTGGCCATTAATCTACAGTGGAAATGTCAGCTCCTGTGTTGTTCAGGGCAGCCCACAGAGAGCATGTGGCCAACCACCGTCGCCAGACGCCAAAGCGCCAAACAGGCACACAGAGCTTAGGTATCGTGGGCGTCAAAGTTTTAAACTCTCTTCGCAGCGCCGACGCGAATCTGCTCAACGAGCTTCCAGCCCAAAAGGCTCTCATCAGACGACTGATTCCATCCCACCACCTGCGGCCGCTGCTTGCAGGTGCGCCCGCAGCCGGCACCGTGCTTATGATTGAGAACTCGGCGCCAAGAATTGCAAGAACACAGCACAGAGAAACGCCATCACCCATGAGAGGCCATGAGCATGGACGAGATCGATGCACAGGTGCATTAGTACATGGCAATGGCATCATCTCTTGTATGGATGTAGTATTAGCTACTCGTGTTGTGAACTTCTTTCATGCATCTTAATCAGGTGCAAACGTATCAAGAGAAAGAAAGAAAAAAAGGCAGTCTCACTCTCACTAACAGACCCTGACGAGAAACCCTGAAAATGTACACGGACACGCTCCGATCGACGGAGCCGCTTCAGAAGCGATCCAACACAGATGTGGCAGCAACCCATGTGACGCGAGCTAGATTAATCTGTCGAGGCCCGGTGGACGCCGAAAATACAGAAGATCCACCGAGGGCTATGCATGGCCGGGCATCAGCTCGCGGCCTCGTCGATGCTGTGCAGCGAGGGCCGCCATTGCCGGTGCCGGGCGCCGGAGCTCCGGTGGCCGTCTCCTCCGTCCTGCCGCGCCAACTGCAATCAGGTGTAGAGTAGTCAGAAGGTGGAACATTTGCATGTTGCCGCGGTTCAGAACGGGAGCAGAAGAAGGGATCTCGCAGACGATTCTTTGCTCCTGCCACTAGCCGCGACTCTTCAGTATTTTATTTATCATCATGAATTCATGATTCTTTTATCATTCTGCATCCCTCTATTTTAAGCATTAAATTCCCTTGTGGACGGTACGATGGCATCAATCAGTTGGATCCACAGGACCACACCTACAATCTTGTTTTATGCGTGTCAATTGGGGATTGAGAATTGTCAGTGTCAGGTACTCCAAACTGATTCTCTCCTTTGAGCTAAAGGTTAACCAGATTTCTGTGAAAACTTTGCAGATTTTGCAGCCGCGAAAAATCTAATGGCAATTACCCAGAGAAAATTCATCTTCTCGGTAAGCTGATGACCTACAGTGTTGCATGTGGACGAACTGAGGAAGACATGAGAATCGCGAGGAACAACTAACTAGCAACCCTTGCAGAGAAGGCAATTAAAGGCGCATCAATCATGCAGAGAACGTGCATGGCGGCATCGAGGGGGAGAGAGAGAAAAGTAGTTGGATTGAATAGAGCTAAGTCCATGTAACCACCTGATCGAGACTCTCATCCAAGCTGGCCTCGTCGTCGTCGTCGTCGACGTCGTCACCGTCCGCCGCCGGCCGCAGCTTGCTCTGCCGCGTCGACAACTCCAGCTGCTGCAGCTGCTGCCGCGCCTTCCTCAGCTTCTCCTCCTTCCTCGCCTGCACCGCCTTGGTCACCTCTGCACGCACCATTTTTCCATGCCATGTTAGCAGTGGGCACAGCTTGCAGGAGAAGAGGCAGAGGACGAGAACCGGAGACTCGAAGCTTACCGTTGGCGGTGATGAGGCGGTAGGCGTGGCCGAGGAGCAGCGTCTCCTTGGGCTTGAGGAGCTTGACGCGGGTGAGGCGCACGGTGCGGCGCGCGCCGCCGCCGTCGGCGTCCTGGCGCTCCTCGGCGACGCGGAGCGTGACGAGCGCGACGTAGTGGCCCGGGTTGGCGCGCATCACCTCCGCCGCGGGCGTGGACCAGTAGAGCCGCTCCACCCGCCCGCCCGGGTGCTGCACCACCGCCGCCGCCACCTCCGCCGCCTGGCAGTTCCCCATCCTCGCCCGCTCCGGCCCGCCGCAGCCACACACACACACACACACACGCTCCCCGTGACCAGAGCTGGGCGCTGGTCCTGGCTTAGCCTACCCTGTGCCGGCCGGGAAACGTGGGCGAGGGAGAGCGCGAGCAAGTGGCGAGCGTGTGGTGCACCAGTGCTTTATAAAGAGGAGAGAGAGCAACGGCTCGGTTGCCGAGGTGGTGCCGTGGTGGTGGTACATATCCCGCCCCGGTGACCGGTTCGTTTTCAACCGTCGCGAGCACCACGTGAACGGACGCTGTCAGGTACTGCATTTCACTTTTGGGTGCACCGCTCGTCGGAGACGTAAGTCTGCGGCCGGCGTAGCAAACGGCGAGAGACGGAGACCGGCGGCATCTACAAAACGATTGCTTTTCGTGGGCCGTCGTGTACGGTGGAGATCGGTCGAATTAACCAGTTTTTGTTTTTATCTATCTAGCTACTTTTTTTAACATCAGTACAAACACAAGCGCTCATATACACGTGCATACACTCACCCCTATGAATGCACATGCGCACACCCTATCCCTATGAGCTTCTTCAAAACACCGAGCCAACATATCATCTTAAAATGCGAGCACCAGGATTTAAACCTTAATGGGCTGGGATACCACAGTCTCTCTAACCATCCAACCACAACTTGATTCGCTCTATCTATCTACTAGTTGTACTTACTAAAACTACGACAATTAATATGAACCGGAGGAAGTACTATCTATCCACTACCCCTAAAACCGAAGGAATATCTATCTACCTGTCTCCCCGAATTAATTGAAATTCTATGCACTCATCAAGCAAAAGATTTTTTTTCGATCAAGCAAAAAGTTGCTGGTTTCGCCGAGCTGATCTCGACGCCGGGCCTACGCACGCACCTCGCTAAATTGCTTGGCACTCGTACGTGCAATTTGTGCTGGCCGTGCACTAAACTTGAAGCAAAATGTTGCGCTCCGGCAGTGCGAATTTTGTTGCCGTTCACCTGTAGGAGAATTTTAAGTTCCCATCACAACAGCAAGAACTGAACGCACGACGCACCGAATGACGTTAGTGGGAGCGCAAACTATAGGTGTATGGTGCAACCGGAAGTCCACTCTCAAGCATGAGCCCCTTGCAGTTGCATTTCCGAACTAACCCATTCATGAATGCCACGGAGAGGCCCCGTGATAAACGCCACATATCGTGGCTCAATATGCATACTCAACTCATCTGCCTTTGTATCACTATTCTATGATGGCTTGCTAAGCTCGTCATCATTCTTCCTCCCCTGGTGACGCGAGGGATGGGCTTCTAAATTCGGGTGACAATTCCCCTGCCCAGCTTCCAACCAGCATCGCCCTGGAAACAAGCCAGTCCAACCCAATATCTTATGCAGGACTGTTCCCGGCAGGCATCACTTCTCTTTGAAGAAAGAGGAGAAAATAGTGATGGGCGCCTTTTATAATAGACACAAATGCCGGTTGCTGGAGAGAAGGAAATGTAATCCGCACAGATGCGGCTGGCCATCGGACTCGTCAACTCGTCATCGGTTTCCTTACGGCTAGGGCAACCGTTAATTAAGCCGCTCCTGTGTGCTTATTTCGTCTGCTTAGTGTGGTGGCGCAATTGGTGTTCACGTCTGCGGCGGCGCGGTCAACACCGCGCCGGCGAGGAAGCTGTCACGGCGGGTCGGGCGTCCGCGTCGACCTGCGCGGCGTCGGGATCAGGGTCGCGTAGCCCCGCGGGGCGGGAATTTATGAGGCCATGTGCGCCACTCGCTGCCCTGCCCGAGTCGGCGTCTCGCCCTCGGCTCCATGGCGTCCGCCGTTTGTGTGTACTGAGGTTGATCGATCGGACTCGGGCGCGGCGGTGCGTGGCGTACGAAGAAATTCGTTGCCCATGTGTGTGAGCACAGGGGGGAGGCGGTGATAGACTGTTGCGCGCACGGGAAAGTCGCCTCTCCAGTAGATTTCCGACGCCGACGTGACCGTGTGAGGTGAGCGAGGCCATGTCCCGTCCGCATCGCCTCGTCGAGGATTCAATTCAAGGATACCGGCCGGCCCCGAGCGCCGGAAACCGGCCGTAAATCCTGCGCCGCCGCGCCGCTGGTTTTCACATGCGTGCCTCGGCGGGTGAAGTGAACGAGATGCTATGCCGGCTCCGGTCGACGTTGCTCGGGATCTCGGGTGGACGTTTGGGTGCGCAGTCGACGATTCGGGGAAGGAAAACGACGGGTTCGAACCGATGCTTTCGCCGCGCGGGAATCCTACGGTGCGGCGTACGGCTCGTCTTCTCGTGGCAAGTTGTGTGCGTGATGCTACGTGCATGTCGCGGTCGTACGTGTCTTGAGCTTGACCATGGCGAGCGATGAAGTTCACGGGCGCGATGGCGCCATGGATGGATGGATGGATGGATGTATGGGCCAGCTGAGCCTGCAGGCCCACCCGAAATCATCTCCCCAATAATGCGTACAGCGTACCTACTGTGGTATAGCAGCAGTACCCGTATGCACCTGACCTGACCCGACCCTGACCGTATGTTTATCCATACAGTAGTGTATAGGGCTCGTTTCCCTAGCTTCCACGAACCATGCTCGCCACGAGATCCAAAGCCTGACACTCTGCCAGGAGATTGTATTAGTATACTAGTAGAAGCTCATGCACACTGCAGTGTACATACTGTACCAACACACAGCTCACTCTTGACTCTGAAGTATGGTGCAACCAAATTACAGTGGACTGCTATAGCTGTAGCATTTGCCGTATCCACTTATTTTCAGCTGTTTACCGAACCCTACCAGCCTCATCATCGCCGCCGGTGGCCTTTTCCGCCTGATCGTTGTCAGTGTGAGCCACACCACACCCGTGCCCGTGCAGCGACGATTGGTGGCACCTGGGGCGGCTACTCTGTCAGGTTCCACCGGGGTCATCAGCAGAGCACCTCCTAGCTGTCGAACTTTGGACGGAGCCACGGAGGCAATGATCACTGCCGGGATGGTCCTCTTCGTTCGTTGGTCGCTTCCTGCTGCTTGCCCGTTTCCTCCCTTCGTTTCATACTTGCCGTTTCCACGGGTAAAACTGTCGACACTGTTTTGTTTTGGTGTTGTTTTAGCACAAGCGGTTCACATTATTTGGCCTTGTGGAGACTGATGAAGCCTTCTTCAGCCCCTTCGAGGGATGCAAATGAATACAACACAGCTTTGCATATTTGTGGATCGTAATGGTCTAGAAGATTTGGTAGTACCATAAGCAACGCCAACATGTATTTCGTAGGTAGACAATTGGTGCGCATGATTTCACATGGGAGAGTGCGATGCTTGTTATAATTTAGCAATGGAAGCCCAATGCTTCTTTTCTCGAGGAATATATATGTCGCTCCGGGGAGTGATTCCGAGGACACAGCTACGCAACAAACAATTGAGGCATACAATCATGCGCCGGGGGATCTCAAAATGCCATAAGTTGCAATACTTCAGTCCATGGCATCACATGGAGTGCTATATACGTATATTAAACAAAATCGCGAGCGCCGACCTTTAACACCCAAAAGTAAATGTTGAGAATCTAATCTAATCACTCTACTACAAATAATCGATGCAATAATGCATAGAAATATATGGAGGTTGTAAAGCCACGGATGCAGAAAAAGAAAAAGAGAGAGTCCTTGTGAGAAGAATGCTCCCAAAGAGAAAGTCCTGATCAGACGCCGGCAACAGAATAAGTGAGTACATGAATTCTCAATCTCAAAATGAACTTGGGGCGAGGCGTTTCATCTATGAGAGATTAATGATTCCCATTAAAATCACCGGGAACGGGTCCAAGGTACCAGGCAACACCTGAAATGTTAGCGTTGATAGGCAAGTCTGTGGATTGTGGCTATGTTGCTAGGTTGTTCCCATATGCTGCAAGCGCTTTTATATGTTGGCTACGCATAGGCCGATAGGCGTCATGTTGCAACAATTTTGGTTGCACTCCAGTGGGGGTGTTTTTCATGTTGCAAGTGTTTTGGCGTTTCGACAAGTTTTAAAAACTTTATCAAGTTTGAACTATTGATAAAACAAAGGATACATTCATCAAGTTTCAGATACTAAAATGTTGTGCGTCACGAGGGTGATAATATTGCCAGGGTTTTGGAATCATCTCCGCCAAATGTGACGTTCGGAAGGGATTTAATTGGACCTAGACTCCAATCGTGGAACATACTACTCTAAGGATTAACCATGGTACAATTGTCACATGGGTCCGATGTATTTTGTTGGAACCTACATGGGAATGGGCAATTCTCTGTGGAGTATGTGTATAGAGCTTTGATCCAGTCTGACGTGCCAGTTGATAATAATAAGATCTGGAAGATGAAGATACCTCTTAAGAATATAATCTTTGCATGATATCTTTGTCGCGGAGTCATTCTTACTAAACATAACCTTATTAAGAGGAATTCACATGGAAGTACGCAATGTGTATTTTGTCCGCATGATGAGACAATAAAACATTTGTTCTTCCAATGTAAATTGGCTCGTTCTATATGGTCAGTCATCCAAATAGCTTATGACTTGTATCCTCTTTGTAGTGTTGCTAATATATTTGCCAACTGGTTACATAGGATTGATCATAGGTTTAGTGATGCGGAGCATCCCACGACCATCCCCATGGACGCCACCTCAACTATCCAAGCTCCAAGTGGACCAATGACAAGGGCTAGGGCACGTGCTATTCAATCCGAGGTGACATCACTCCTACTTGAGTTTTCCCCCTCTTCAAGTGAGACATGGCTACTGCCTAAGTCCGAGATACTATGTGTCATCAGGTACAACGCTCAAGACTCGGAGCCGAGGACTGTAGAAGAAGAGACATGCGTCAACACTCTGGACAGCCCGGAACTTCCGGCCCCCGGACCTTCCGGCCGACCCGGAGCTTCCGGCCGCCGAGGACTTCGACCGGCCCAGGCGTGCCAACTCTCGGGTTAGCCCGGACCCCGTCCCGGACCTTCCGGCCCCCGGATGCCAGCACATCTCCTCCGCGCCAACTCTCTGGTTAGACCGGACCCTCCCCGGAACCTCCGGCGCCCGGAACTTCCAGCCCTGCCTGCGCGCAGCCACTTGGGCCGAGGCCCGTGTACCCTTTCGTCACCTAGACTATATATACTCTATCTCGTACAACTTTCTAGGGTTAGCATTGGTTTAGCTCATACTTAGAGATAGAGCTTCGCTCATCCATATCGGATCTACTCCTCGTGAGAGACCGCGGCCTCTTCGGAGAAGATCCCTTTGGATTCAAGACCTCCTCGCGGAGAAGATCCCCTCATGGATACAAGACCTCCTCACGGAGAAGAACCGGCTACCCTTTTGTATCGTCCTTAGTTGTCCGTGGATTCGTGTATCGTTCTATGTATTCGAGGATCTAGCACATGTGTAACTTGTTCTTGTTGGTTGAGTGATTCTCTTGTGTTTCCCCTTGTGTTTCCCTCGTTTCCCCCTCGTGTTCCTCGTGTTCTTCGCGGGATCCGCTCCTTTCGTGAAAGATCGGGCGATTAGGGTTCTACCCTACATCATCTTGGTATCTAGAGCAAGGTTGATCACGATTTCGGAGCCTCCCCATTGTGTTTCTAGCCTAATTTTGTTGTTTTCCGTCCTAATCCGAAAATCCCCACCAAAAATAGCCCCAATTTTTTTTTGTGATTTGTTCGTGTGTTGAGATTTTGTTGGTTTTGATCCGTGAATTTTGTGTGTGGCTCGTAGATCTAGCCTCCCCACCCTTCTTGTCCTCCAATTTCTTCTTTTTCCCCTTCGGATTTGGGCTTTTCCCCAAGTTTTTCCGCTCAAATCCACGTTCTCCAAGTCTCTGTTCTTGGCAGAATCCCGACCACCGGAACTTCCGGTTCAGCCCGGACATTCCGGCCCCCGGACCTTCCGGCCTTCCCCGGAACCTCCAGACCCCGGACCCTCCGTCTTGCCCAGAACTTCCGGCTTCGACAGGAAGTTCGCACTACTTCCACAACTCCGCCCAAATTCCATCAAATTTTGTTCCGGTGCTCTCCATATACCATATATACTTCCGCATACCTCCACCACTTCCGCATAACTCACCATCTTTGGACCGTTTCGCTTTCCGACACAATTGCCACTTTGAGGTTTTAGAATTTGAGTTGCGGTACCGTATCCTTTTGTGTTTCAGCTATCTAGGTACGGTTCGACATCAACATCACCGCCGCTCATCTTCGCCACGGACGCGTCATCAACAACGACCACCTCGACCACGACTTGGTATTCGTGCCACCATTTTGACACCATACAGGAAGCAAGACCGGTAACCTCATCTTGGTATTGGACATATCACTCTTGCCACTACATTGATAACCATCATAGCCTTACTCCTTTGCGTTGCTTACCCATCGAGACTAGCCATTGAGTATTGCCGGCAACGAGACTTGTGCACATTAGTGATCATACTTCCATAGCATACATACATCATTGTTGCCTATATTGGTATCATCTCTTGTGTCACAAAGTTGGCATCGCATACTCACTTGCTATCTTGGTTCATCAAGCATTGCATGAGAAAAGAGCTCAAACATCAAAGAGCCAACCAAGCTTTTAAGCAAAGAGGAAAGATAAGCAAAGAGCTTTTAAGCAAGAACCATATCATCATACAACATTAAGATTGTCATACTCGATCATCTTGGATCATATCATAGCAACACCTTGCATTCAAAATATTTGGGATAGAAGTCGTTGCATTTTTGCTAAGTACGTTGTGCACAAGTTCTTGTATCCGCCTATCGTGCAATCGTGCTAGCGTCTCTCTAGTGTTGTGCAACAAGAGCATTTTTGTGGATTCCACATTTTGGCTCACCCTTGGTTGCACAACCCCACTTATCTTTTTGCGTGTGTGTTTCCGTGTACCTTATATGCTTGGTCTACTTGTTACATTGCATCTTGCGAATCTTTTCCAACATTATTGAAGCTCACTTACAATTGCATCAAATTTTGTGCCACCATCCTAACCAAGCTCCACCAAAAGCTTTTACTTGTGTAGGTGTGAGAAACCGACAAGAACTCATACCAATTGTGCTATTTCCTTGTCCTACATTGGAGTGATCCTCGATCCACTTTCAACTTCGGTCAAGGTACATTTGGTACTCGTTCCTCTCTTTCTACCACTCACATTTGTCTTGGAATGATGGATAGGCCAAGTACTTCTACCAACCCACTCTTCATGGAGCAAGACGACGACATGAACTCTTTCGTCACCAAGAGTCACCTCTTTGGTGCACAACGTGCTTTGCATCAAGAGCAACAAGCTATGAGTGAACGCATCGACAACCTTGCCGCTGACTTGCGACTTTCCGAGCAACGTACAAGGGCCTACTTCGACCACAAGCTCGACGATCACAAGCAAGAGAATGACGCAAGGATTGAAGAGATCGCGCTTTGTTGCTCAACTGCTCTTCTTCCACTTCAAGAAGGAACCAATCAAGTCGCCATTCCGACTCAAGTACACCGACATCGAACACTCTTTGTCGAGCCGCGCGCACCGACCGTCAAGCAAACCTCAATCCGCTTCGGGATACCGACTCTCAAGAGCACCGATGATGTCAAGCCGAAGAAGCCTTTGCGCTAGCTCGAGAACGGCAACAACAACGCCAACATGAAAAGGAAGAACGCGTGCGTCTACACCAAAATGCACACGATGCCGAGGCTCAATGTCAAGCACAACAACTCCGTGACGCTCAAGCACTTGAGGCGCAACAAGCTCTACGCGATGCGAGTCAAGCCATTGCCGACCGAGGCCGACAAGCCCGTGAAGAAGAGGAAGCACTTCACGAAGAAATTCACGAGCGATGATTTCAAGCTCGCATGCATCATCTAGTGCCCCCTCGAGCTCGACGCGTTCCTCCACAAGCTCGCCAAGACCATCAAGTTCATCAAGAGCATGAAAACAATGGGAATCCTCCGCGACAACATCAACACGAGGTTGACAACCCTCCGCATCAAGAGCACCACGAGTTGGACAATCATCTTCAACATGGGCGTCATCATCCCCAACCCCAACACAATGAAGAGCAACACTACAGCAAGCTCAAGTTCACCATGCCCAAGTTCAACGGAAGCAACGATCCCGAAGAATACCTTTCATGGGCATTGAAAGTTGACAAGATCTTCCGTTTGCACAATTATGAAGAAGAGAAGAAGATCGCGATGGCATCCCTTGAGTTCCAAGACTACGCCCTCATTTGGTGGGAACAAGTCATTAAGCGTCGCGAGGCAAGAGGTGATCCACCCATCACTACTTGGGCACAAATGAAGGATGTCATGAGAGCACGCTTCGTGCCTACCTACTACAACCGCGACCTCTTCAAGAAACTCCAACAACTCAAGCAAGGAACCAAGAGCGTTGAAGAATACTACAAGGAGATGGAGATTGCAATGATAAGAGCCAATGTGACGGAAGATGATGAGCAAACTATGGCACGTTTCTTGAATGGACTCAATCATCCTATCAAGAAGATCGCCGACTTCCAACCATACTCAAATCTCATCGAGCTCGTGCACCAAGCTACCAAAGCGGAATGCCAAGTGTAAGATGATTTCAAGTATGCCAAGTTCTCATCCAAGTCCTACGGCTTCTCCACTAACCAAGCTTCAACGACTCCAACACCGACTACAAGACCGTCTATTTCCAACATCGACAAGTCGATTTCCAAGAAAGCTTCGCCTACTACAAGCAACTTCAAGCCGAGAGCTTCATCATCATCAACCCCTACCGATGAGACCGTCAAGACGAGCTCCCTCAAGTGTTTCACATGCGGAGGTCGAGGCCACAAGTCCTATGAGTGCACCAACAAGCACACCATGATCTTCAACGATGATGGCACTTATGATTCCATGAGCGAAGGAGAAATGGAAGCCCTTGAGCAAGTCGCCATGCACCGCCAAGTGAACAATGAAGAAGAACAAGTATTTTGTGATGAAGACTGAAGCCCCGCACTTGTTGTCTCCAAAGTCTTGACTCTCCAACATCACCAAGATGAAGACCAAAGATGCACCATATTCCACACCAAGGCCGGCATCAATGGACGATCCGTGAAGGTCATCATCGATGGAGGGAGTTGTCACAATCTCGCAAGTGAAGAACTTTGCTCCAAGCTCCAATTGCCCAATACGAAGCATCCACATCCATACAAAGTGCAATGGCTTAGTGACTCCGGCACTATCCAAGTCGAGCACCGAGTACAAGTCTCCTTCAAAATCGGCGCCTACGAAGACACCTTGGAGTGCGACGTCATTCCAATGACCGTTTGTCATCTTCTCCTTGGACGGCCATGGCAATTCGATAGAGGAGTCGTCCACAACGGCCGAACGAACCACTACATCTTCAAGATTAAGGGCAAGGAGTACGTCCTCCGTCCAATGTCGCCAAGTCAACTGATCGCCGACAAGCATACCACCCATCGTGGAGATCATAGTGAGAGAGCGAGCCACCAAAAAGAGAGTGAGCACCACAAGCCAAATTCGAGTGCCTCCACGATGAGCGAAAACAAGAACCTAGTTCTATTTGCCACCAAACGTGAGATGAGAGAAGTGTGTGAGAACCCATCTAGTGTCCTACACTACATCCTCGTGTGCAAAGACAATGCACCACAAACTAACACTTCTCACACTCTTCCTCTAGTGTTGTCTTCTCTTTTGCAGGAATTTCAAGATGTTTTCCCTGATGAGCTACCTCCGGGACTACCTCCACTTCGAGGCATTGAGCACCGCATCGACCTCATCCCCGGAGCGCCACTTCCAAACAAAGCTCCCTACCGCGTCAACCCCGACGAAACAAAAGAAATACAAAGGCAAGTAAAGCATCTCATAGACCATGGACATGTGCGTGAAAGTTTGAGCCCTTGTGCTGTTCCGGTCATTCTTGTGCCAAAACGTGATGGTAGTTTTCGCATGTGCTCAGATTGTAGACCTATCAATGCTATCACCATTCGCTATAGGTATCCCATCCCACGCCTAGATGATATGCTTGATGAGCTTAGCGGTGCCACTATATTTTCTAAAATTGATCTTAAAAGTGGTTACTATCAAATCCACATACAAGAGGGTGATGAATGGAAAACCGCCTTCAAAACCAAGTTTGGTTTGTATGAGTGGTTAGTCATGCCTATGGGTCTCTCGGAAGCACCGGGCACTTTTATGCGCCTTATGAATCATGTCTTTCGCCCTTACATTGGTATATTTGTTGTGGTTTACTTCGATGACATTCTTGTGTTTAGCAAATCTATCCAAGAGCATGTCACCCATGTCCGCACTGTTTTGCAAACTCTTAGGAAAGAGCGTCTCTATGCTAATATGGAGAAATGCCTTTTTGGTGTTGATAAGCTCGTTTTCTTGGGTTTTGTGGTCTCTTCTAAGGGTGTTCATGTAGATGAGTCCAAGATCAATGCTATTAAGACTTGGCCGCAACCAACCAACTTGCATCAAGTGCGTAGTTTTCTTGGCCTTGCGGGTTTCTATCGTCGCTTTGTGAAGGATTTTAGCACTATTGCTTCGCCTTTGCATGCTTTGAGCAAGAAGAATGCGCCTTTTGTTTGGGGACCATCCCAAGATACCGCATTCAATGAGCTTAAGAATTTGCTTACTCATGCTCCCGTGCTTGCTTTACCCAACTTCGAGAAACCTTTTGAAATTCATTGCGATGCTAATGGTAATGGCATAGGAGGTGTGTTAACGCAAGAGAAGCACCCCATAGCTTACTTTAGTGAGAAACTTTCAGGAGCGCAACTCAATTATCCCATCTATGACAAAGAGCTATATGCTTTAGTCCGCGTTTTGCATGAATGGGAACACTACCTTCGTCCCCATGAGTTTATCATTCATACCGATCATGAGACTCTCAAGTATCTTAAGGGACAAACTAAGTTGAACAAGCGTCATGCTAAATGGAGTGAATTTATTGAGTCTTTTCCCTATGTCATCAAGTACATCAAGGGTAAAGAAAACATAGTAGCGGATGCTCTTTCCCGCATTTGCATGCTTGTCACGCAACTTGAGTTAGATGTCATTGGCTTCAAGCATATCAAAGACTTATATGAGCATGATACAACTTTTGCCATTCCTTATGCTAAGTGTTTGTCGAATACATCTTGGGAACGCTATTACATCAAAGATGGCTACCTTATGAGAGCTAACAAACTTTGCATTCCCGAGTCCTCGCTTCGTTTGTTGCTTTTGCAGGAATCTCATGGAGGAGGCTTAATGGGACACTTCGGACGCGACAAGACATTCTCCACGCTCTCGAAGAGCTACTTTTGGCCTAAGATGTTTCGGGATGTCAATCGTTTCACCAATCGGTGTTCTACATGTCGCAAAGCTAAGTCCAAAGCTCAATCTCATGGTCTCTATATGCCTTTACCTATTCCATACCAACCTTGGGAAGACATTAGCATGGACTTTGTCCTTGGTTTGCCTAGAACTCGAAATGGGAAAGATTCTATATTTGTCGTTGTGGACCGTTTCTCAAAAATGGCACATTTTATTCCTTGCCACAAGATAGACGATGCTTCACATGTTGCTAATCTCTTTTGTAGGGAAATTTTGCGTCTCCATGGTGTGCCAAAAACCATTGTCTCGGACCGCGACGTCAAGTTCCTTAGCTACTTTTGGAAGACCCTATGCGCCAAGCTCAGAATCAAGCTACTCTTCTCAACAGCTTACCATCCTCAAACCGACAGCCAAACAGAGGTGACAAACCGCACACTCTCCGCTCTACTTCGAGTACTCATCAAGAAGAACATGAAGGAGTGGGAGGAGTGTCTACCCATCACCGAGTTCGCCTACAACCAAGCAAGACACTCAACAACCGACAAGTCCCCTTTCGAGGTCGTCTACGGATTCAACCCTTTGTCACCATTGGATATTCTACCTCTACCACTCCAAGAGCGAATCAATTTGGACGCAAGTGCAAGAGCGACCCATATCAAGAAGGTGCATGAAGATACAAGAAACACCATCGAGCGCCAAGTACAACGACTTGCGACCAAGCTCAATGTCAAAAAGCAACCTATGGTCTTCAACATTGGTGACCTCGTGTGGCTACACCTTCGCAAGGAGCACTTTCCACAAGAACGCAAGTCTAAGCTTCGACCTCGAGCAGATGGACCATTCAAGGTGCTCGCATGATACAACGACAACGCTTACAAGATCGACCTCCCGCGCGACAAATACAACGTGAGCGACATCTTCAACATCAAAGATCTCTCTCCCTTCCATGGTGATGATGAACTTGATCCGAGGACGGATCTTCCCCAAGGGAGGGGAGATGATGCGGAGCATCCCACGACCATCCCCATGGACGCCACCTCAACTATCCAAGCTCCAAGTGGACCAATGACAAGGGCTAGGGCACGTGCTATTCAATCCGAGGTGACATCACTCCTACTTGAGTTTTACCCCTCTTAAAGTGAGACATGGCTACTGCCTAAGTCCGAGATACTATGTGTCATCAGGTACAACGCTCAAGATTTGGAGCCGAGGACTGTAGAAGAAGAGACAGGCGTCAACACTCTGGACAGCCCGGAACTTCCGGCCCCCGGACCTTCCGGCCGACCCGGAGCTTCCGGTCGCCGATGACTTCGACCGGCCCAGGCGTGCCAACTCTCGGGTTAGCCCGGACCCCGTCCTGGACCTTCCGGCGCCCGGAACCTCCGGCCGGCTCGGACCTTCCGGCCCCCGGATGCCAGCACATCTCCTCCGCGCCAACTCTCTGGTTAGGCCGGACCCTCCCCGGAACCTCCGGCGCCCGGAACTTCCGGCCTAGCCCGGGACTTCCGGCCCTGCCTGCGCGCAGCCACTTGGGCCGAGGCCCGTGTACCCTTTCTTCACTTAGACTATATATACTCTATCCCATACAACTTTCTAGGGTTAGCGTTGGTTTAGCTCATACTTAGAGATAGAGCTTCGCTCATCCACATCGGATCTACTCCTCGTGAGAGACCGCGGCCTCTTCGGAGAAGATCCCTTTGGATTCAAGACCTCCTCGCGGAGAAGATCCCCTCATGGATACAAGACCTCCTCACGGAGAAGAACCGGCTACCCTTTTGTATCGTCCTTAGTTGTCTGTGGATTCGTGTATCGTTCTATGTATTCGAGGATCTAGCGCATGTGTAACTTGTTCTTGTTGGTTGAGTGATTCTCTTGTGTTTCCCCTTGTGTTTCCCTCGTTTCCCCCTCGTGTTCCTCGTGTTCTTTGCGGGATCCGCTCCTTTTGTGAAAGATCGGGCGATTAGGGTTCTACCCTACATCGTTTAGAATTCTTCTTAGGATGGGAGAGCTTGACGTGATTTGGTCACTTTGGTAATGTATAAGTGATAAGGTTTTTAACGATAAAAGTACTTCGCTTATGCAGGTTATCTACATATGTACCGGGACACTTCGTTTTGTTGGAAATATGCCCTAGAGGCAATAATAAAATGGTTATTATTATATTTCCTTGTTCATGGTAATTGTCTATTGTTTATACTACAATTGTATTAACCGGAAACCGTAATACATGTGTGAATACATAGATCATAATATGTCCCTAGTAAGCCTCTAGTTGTCTGGCTCGTTGATCAATAGATGGTTGTGGTTTCCTGACCATGGACATTGGATGTCGTTGATAACGGGATCACATCATTGGGAGAATGATGTGATGGACAAGACCCAATCTTAAGCATAGCACAAGATTGTGTAGTTCATTTGCTAAAGCTTTTCTAATGTCAAGTATCATTTCCTTAGACCATGAGATTGCGCAACTCCCGGATACTGTAGGAATGCTTTGGGTGTACCAAACATCACAACGTAACTGGGTGGCTATAAAGGCGCACTACAGGTATCTCCGAAAGTGTCTGTTGGGTTGGCACGAATCGAGACTGGGAGTCACTTCGTATGACAGAGAGGTATCTCTGGGCCCACTCGGTAATGCATCATCATAATGAGCTCAGTGTGACTAAGGAGTTAGCCACGGGATCATGCATTACGGAATGAGTAAAGAGACTTGCCAGTAACAAGATTGAACGAGGTATGGGGATACCGACGATCGAATCTCGGGCAAGTAACATACCGATAGACAAAGGGAATTGTATACGGGATTGATTGAATCCCCGACATCGTGGTTCATCCGATGAGATAATCGTGGAACATGTGGGAGCCAATATGGGTATCCAGATCCCGCTATTGGTTATTGGCCGGAGAGATGTCTCGGTCATGTCTGCATGGTTCCCGAACCCGTAGAGTCTACACACTTAAGGTTGGGTGACGCTAGAGTTGTTATGGGAAATAGTATGTGGTTATCGAAGGTTGTTCGGTGTCCTGGATAAGATCCCAGACGTGATGAAGAGTTCCGGAATGGTCCGGAGGTGAAGACCGATATATTGGATGAAGGTTATTGGAGTCCGAAATTGTTCCGGGGGTACCGAGTGACGACCAGCGTGTCCAAAAGGGGTTTCGGAGGCCCCGGCAAGCGTTGGGGGGTTTTATGGGCCAAGGGGAAGGGGCACATCAGCCCACTAAGGGGCGCAGCGCCCCTCCCACCCTATCTCACGCAACCTGGAGAGGCGGGGGCGCCTCCCCTAGGGCAGCCACTCCTCCCGGCTTGAGGGGCAAGTTTCCTAGGGATGGGGGCGCCCAAACCCATTTAGGGTTTCCCCTGTGGCCGCCGCCCCTCCCCTAGGGAACCCTAGGGTGCCTCCTCCTCCCCCTTCCCCTATATATAGTGAGGGAGAGAGAGGGCAGCCACACCCTTCCCCTGGCGCAGCCCCTCTCCCTTCTCCTACACCTCCTCCTCCTCCGTAGCACTTGGCGAAGCCCTGCCGGAGAACCACGAGCTCCATCACCACCATGTCGTCGTGCTGTCGGAATTCTCCTTCAACTTCTCCTCTCCCCTTGCTGGATCAAGAAGGAGGAGACGTTCTCGGGCTGTATGTGTGTTGAACGCGGAGGTGCCGTTGTTCGGCGCTTAGATCGGAATCGACCGCGATCTGAATCGTTGCGTGTAGGACTCCACCAACTGTGTTCTTGTAACGCTTCCGCCTAGCGATCTTCAAGGGTATGAAGATGCACTCCCTCTCTCTCGTTGCTAGTATCTCCTAGATTGATCTTGGAGACACATAGGGATTTTTTTTAATTATTGCTACGTTCCCCAACATAACTTCCAAACCGGATTTTCACATCTTGCGCCCCCTACCTGGCACGCCAAAGATGTCGGGGTTCAAGAACGACACCTATGAGATCACAGGGAATCCCTACTATGGTTGACAGGGTGCGGGGCTGCCGAAAGAGCGGGTTTGGAAGATCAACGCGGGGGAATTTTATCCAGGTTCGGGCCGCAAACGATGCATAATACCCTAGTCATGCATTGGTGTATATTTGGTGTTCTTGAACTAGCTGTGGTGCATGCCTAGCCCAAAAAGTTTGAATCCTCTCCTCGGTATGCCTCGGGCCTCCTTTTATATGTTAAATGGGCTGCCACAGCGGCACACAGGAGGTGGAAAGTATCTACAGTGTACAAGTCTATCCCTGACATCGTGGGACAAAATGCATTTAATGCGCTACCGACGTGCCCCCTTGCTTTATCGGGGACAACAAGGAAGCTTGTCTCATCTGTCGCCGCCTCGCCTCACTTCGATATGTGTCCAAGATGACGAGGCATGCAACACCACGCTAGCTGGCTGGCTGTTGCGCTGGTGCGGTGGCAGGGTCTTCATGAAGATCTACATGCCACCACATAGGTGCTTGCCTGGTTGGCCTAGAAGGTGCATGCTGCCACGTAGGTGCGTGCCTGGTTGGCAGGTTGGCTGTTGCGCCGGAACGGCCATGGGGCAGTGAAACCTGGGTAAGTGCGGGCCTGATTGTGACCCCGCAGATGTCCCGGACAAGGGTCTTGCCGGGGTCTTGTGGGCGTCCTCGGCAAGGGTCTTGCCTGGGGGCCTTCGTCTTCTGGTTCTTACCCAGTCTTGCAGGCCTCTGTTCATCGCAAAGATTTGCATGCCACCATGCATGCGCTCCCGAGCTTTAGTCTTGACATTGTCAATGGCGTCATAATCCTCACGCTCAAAGGTGGCGGTCTCGATGGTGTTAGGCAAGTTGCCCCGGCAAGGTATTGTCGGGGCAGCATAGGTCAGCCCCGGTAAGGCTCTTGCCGAGGGAAACCCATCATGCCACTTTGCTCTTTGCGCCTCTGGCTTCAGCGCTGCTCGGGTAGTCTTGTATCTTCGCTTCCTCTGCCTCGCCAAGCATGGTCGCAGGTGCGGCTACAACTACCCATGCACAAGTAAAGGGGTATAGAAGGCCCCTACTTTTGTACACCGACAACCATGCCAAGTTTCATGATTTTCAGGCGTGTTTTGGATTTACAGGAATTAAAAACCAAGTTTCTCAATCCTTCCGGCCGAGCCATGACGCCTAGATTTTTGAATTTCATTCCCATTTCTTGCATGGGACCTAAAAATTCACCCAAGGACACATATGTGATTTTTCAAACAACTTTGGTGCACTGGAGCATGTGCTTATAGTTCAAATTTGAATTATGCACATTAAATGCGTAGAAAATCAATTAATTTATAAAAAGGCCAAACAAATCCGAAATAATTCTAAAATTTAGCACGATACTTCTATTTGGTCTAATCTGCATGTGTAAAAAATTAAGGCGGGAGAAGGCAGTGTACGTATGTCGTTTCGCATACGGAGGTGACACGCTCCCTCTCAAAACCATGAGCCTTCTTGAGGGAAGCTCCGGTTTGCAAGAAGCTTACACCAAAGCTTGTCCCAATCCGGCCAAAAAAATTACCGCAACATGTTGGTGCCATGTCATGTCACCATGCCAAGTTTCATGATTTTCAGGCATGTTTTCGATTTACAGGAATTAAAAAACCAAGTTTCTCAATCTTTTCGGCTGAGCCACGATGCCCAGATGTTTAAATTTCATTCTCATTTCTTGCATGGGACCTAGAAATTCACCCAAGGACACACATGTGATTTTTCAACCAACTTTGGTGCACTGGAGCATGTGCTTGTAGTTCAAATTTGAATTATGCACATTAAATCTGCAGGAACTCAATTAATGTACAAAAAAGGTCAAACGAACCCGGAATAATTCCAAATTTAGCATGATACTTCTATTTGGTCTAATCTTCCTGTGTAAAAAATTAAGGCGGGAGAAGGCAGTGTATGTATCTCGTTTTGCCCACAGAGGTGACACGTTCCCTCTCGGAACCAAGAGCCTTCTTGAGGGAAGCTCCGGTTTGCAAGAAGCTTACACCAAAGCTTGTCCCAATTCGGCCAAAAAAATACCGCAGCATGTTGGTGCTATGTCATGACACCATGCCAAGTTTCATGATTTTCAGGCGTGTTTTAGATTTACAGGAATTAAAAAACCAAGTCTCTCAATCTTTCCGGCCGAGCCACGATGCCCAGATGTTTGAATTTCGTTCCAATTTCTTACATGGGACCTAAAATTCACCCAAGGACACACATGTGATTTTTCAACAAACTTTGGTGCATTGGAGCATGTGCTTGTAGTTCAAATTTGAATTATGCACATTAAATGCCCAAAAACACAATTAATGCATGAAAATGCAAACGAACCCGGAATAATTCCAAATTTAAACACGACACTCATGTATTAGTTGCATGTTCACTGTACGTAAATGTTCTAGCAATTCAAACGCCATCCTTTCCCTCCGCAAGACCATTTTGTCTTTCAAAACATAATGAAAAAATCAGGTATACTACAAACAGTTTACTAGAAAGAATTGTGTGGGATGTGATATAAAATATGTTGGCGCACCGTCTTGTCAGGCTTACGCAGAAAGTTTTGTCATCTACAGTCCACTGCCCCCGCTTGAACCACACTTGTGCACCAGTTTCTCGCGGCACCGAGCGGAATTTTTTTTCCACAGCGGAAATATCTATCTCCCCGCCCCCTCCCTCCTACCAAAAGTTACATTTCCACTATTCCTCCTTGCTTTCCAAGTTCAAACCTTCACTGCTGCTTACTGGCAGCCCAGCCTCCTCGCCGATGACCCTTCTTCTTGCAGCGCCGCCTCCTCGCCGGCTACCCTTCTTCTTGCGGCGCCGCCTCCTCGCCGGCGACCCTTCTTCATGCAGTGCCGCCTCCTCGCCGTCGACCCTTCTTCTTGCTGCGCGGCCTCCTCACCGCCGACCCTTCTTCTTGCTGCGCGGCCTCGTCAATATTTTCAGGTAATACACACCTGATACGTCTCCAATGTATCTATCATTTTTGATTGTTCCATGCTATTACATTATCTGTTTTGGATGTTTATGGGATTTATTATACACTTTTATATTATTTTTGGGACTAACCTATTAACCCAGAGCCCAGTGCCAGTTTCTGTTTTTACCTTGTTTTAGAGTATCGCAGAAAAGGGAAATCAAACGGAGTCCAATTGACCTAAAACTTCACAGAACTTATTTTTGGAAGGAAAGCAACCCGGGAGACTTGGAGTCTACGTCAAGGAAGCTTCGAGGAGGCCACGAGGTAGGGGGCGCCCAACCCCCCGGGCGCGCCCTCCACCCTCGTGGGCCCCTCGTGGCCCCCCTGACGTACTTCTTCTGCCTATATATCTCCATATACCCTAAAACGACCGGGAAGCAGAATGGATCGGGAGTTCCGCCGCCAGAAGCCTCCGTAGCCACCGAAAACCAATCTAGACCCATTCCGGCACCCTGCCGAAGGGGGCAATCCTTCTCCGGTGGCCATTTTCATCATCCCGGTGCTCTCCATGACGAGGAGGGAGTAGTTCTCCCTCGGGGCTGAGGGTATGTACCAGTAGCTATGTGTTTGATCTCTCTCTCTCTCTCTCTCTCTCTCTCTCGTGTTCTTGATTTGGCACGATCTTGATGTATCGTGAGCTTTGCTATTATAGTTGGATCTTATGATGTTTCTCCCCCTCTATTCTCTTGTAATGGATTGAGTTTCCCCTTCGAAGTTATCTTATCAGATTGAGTCTTTAAAGATTTGAGAACACTTGATGTATGTCTTGCCGTGCGTATCCGTGGTGACAATGGGATACCACGTGATTCACTTGATGTATGTTTTGGTGATCAACTTGCGGGTTCCGCCCATGAACCTATGCATAGGGGTTGGCACACGTTTTCGTCGTGATTCTCCAGTAGGAACTTTGGGGCACTCTTTGAGGTTCTATGTGTTGGTTGAATAGATGAATCTGAGATTGTGTGATGCATATCGTATAATCATACCCACGGATACTTGAGGTGACATTGGAGTATCTAGGTGACATTAGGGTTTTGGTTGATTTGTGTCTTAAGGTGTTATTCTAGTACGAACTCTAGGGCTGTTTGTGACACTTATAGGAATAGCCCAACGGATTGATTGGAAAGAATAACTTTGAGGTGGTTTAGTACCCTACCATAATCTCTTTGTTTGTTCTCCGCTATTAGTGACTTTGGAGTGACTCTTTGTTGCATGTTGAGGGATAGTTATGTGATCCAATTATGTTATTATTGTTGAGAGGACTTGCACTAGTGAAAGTATGAACCCTAGGCCTTGTTTCAACACATTGCAATACCGTTTATGCTCACTTTTATCATTCGTTACCTTGCTGTTTTTATATTTTCAGATTACAAAAACTATTATCTACTATCCATATACCACTTGTATCACCATCTCTTCGCCGAACTAGTGCACTTATACAATTTACCATTGTATTGGGTGTGTTGGGGACACAAGAGACTCTTTGTTATTTGGTTGCAGGGTTGCTTGAGAGAGACCATCTTCATCCTACGCCTCCCACGGATTGAGAAACCTTAGGTCATCCACTTGAGGGAAATTTGCTACTGTCTTACAAACCTCTACACTTGGAGGCCCAACAACGTCTACAAGAAGAAGGTTGTGTAGTAGACATCAAGCTCTTTTCTGGCGCCGTTGCCGGGGAGGTGAGTGCTTGAAGGTATATCTTTAGATCTTGCAATCTATCCTTTTGTTTCTTGTTTTAGCACTAGTTTAGTTTATAAAAGAAAACTACAAAAATATGGAATTGAGTTTGTCTCATACGCTTCATCTTTTTAATATCTTTCATGAGTATGATGGAAAGGAAAATTGTGCTCGAGTGCTAGAGGAAGAAGTCTATAAAATGTTTCGCACTAAATCTTTGAATGATGAGCATGATTGCAATGTTGTTAGTACAAATCCTTTGGATATCCATGATACTAATGATGATTGCACTAGTTATGATGTCTCCTATAAACATGTCAATTTTTGTGGAGTACATTGGGTTTGTAAGTACACACCAAATAGTGAAGATAGATATTGCAAGAGGCATAAGTACTTAGAAACTAAATTGTTGCAAGAAAGTCTTGATGATTGTGCTGAAAAATTCAATATTTTCCGCACCCCTTGTGAACTTTGCAATGAACATGGTCATTTAAATCTCCAATGCAAATTGTTTCATGACTGAATCATATCCAAAAATTGTGATAATTTGATTACCCTTGAGCATCGTAAAGAGCTTAGTCTTCTTTTGGGGTATGAGGAAATGAAACGTATAACTGAGGGTATTCCAAAGTTTAATCTTGATAGATTTCTTGATTTTGATCTAGAGAAGATTTACATGTATTGTGCGGTGAATTGCATTGAAAATCCTTATATTTCCAATTACATAAAGAAAAGAAAACAAATAGAAGATGAAGAGAATACTAATGAAGGGGAAGAGACTTCCCAATACCCTCCTATTATTTCTTATGTTGAATCAGGTAACGAGGAGGAGCCTCCTATTCAACGAATCTCATTAATAAGAAGCTCCAAAAAGAGGATTGAACCCACACATCATGTGGTGAAGAAGAAGAAAAGAAAAAGGAAGAGAGGTAAAAAGATATCTCTCCCAAATAGTGCTGCTCCTATTACTATTGTGTCTCATGAAAATATAATTGTGGAATATAATGATACTTCTTATGATCTTGAAAATCTTTTTGGCACTTTCTTGGAAGAATATGATAATTGCTATACTATTGGTGGTATCCATAATATTAATGATGAGTGATTATGCTTATGATATGAAAAGTCCCAAGCTTGGGGATGCTATGTTTGATGAAGATGATGCTTTTGAGAATATATTTGCTGCAATTAATGTTTGTCCCAAGCTTGGGGATGCTACGTTTGATCAAGATGATATTTTTAGTCTGCCAAGTTTTGATATGCAAATTTATAATGATGATAGGATACCTCCTACTTATGATGATTATTGTGATGACATGTATGCTTTAAAGAACAATGATAACCATGAAACTTGTCATCTTGATCTTAATTTTCAATCACATGATAGTTATTTTGTT
The DNA here is from genome assembly GCF_002162155.2 of Triticum dicoccoides. Classification (NCBI taxonomy): domain Eukaryota; kingdom Viridiplantae; phylum Streptophyta; class Magnoliopsida; order Poales; family Poaceae; genus Triticum; species Triticum dicoccoides. Next base: position 556,701,495 of record NC_041390.1, on the reverse strand, counting down.
GAGTTTGCTCCCACTATTATTCATGAGAAGGATTTTGCTTGTGTGGAGAGTAGTAAATTTTCTATGCTTGTAGATCATGAAAAGAATGCTTTAGGTGCTGGTTATATTGTTGAATTCATTCATTATGCTACTGAAAATTATTATGAGGGAGGAACATATACTTGTAGGAATTGCAATAATATCAAGTTTCCTCTCTATGTGCTTAAAGTTTTGAAGTTATGCTTGTTTTGCTTTCCTATACTAGTTGATTATTGTTCCCATAAATTGTTTGCTCAAAAAATCCCTATTCATAGGAAGTGGGTTAGGCTTAAATGTGCTAGTCAAATTCTTCATGATGCCCTCTTTATGTTTCAATTCTTATCCTTTATGTGAGTATCATTGAAATCATCATGCCTAGCTAGGGGCTTTAAACGATAGCGCTTGTTGGGAGGCAACCCAATTTTATTTTTGTTCCTTGATTTTTGCTCCTATTTAGTAATAAATAATTTATCTAGCCTCTGTTATGATTGATTATTTATGTTTTAATTAGTGTTTGTGCCAAGTAGAACCGTTGGGAAGACTTGGGGAAAGTCTTGTTAATCTTGCTGTAAAAAACAGAAACTTTAGCGCTCACGAGAACTCCTGCCATTTTTATTTGGAGAGTGATATTTAGTTAATTCTTTTTGAAGAGGATTAATAGATAAATTCCTCAGGTCCAGAAATTTATTTTAGAATTTTTGGGGTTCCAGAAGTTTGCGTTAGTTACAGATTACTACAGACTTTTCTGTTTTTGACAGATTCTGTTTTTCGTGTGTTGTTTGCTTATTTTAATGAATCTATGGCTAGTAAAAGAGTTTATAAACCATAGAGAAGTTGGAATATAGTAGGTTTAACACCAATATAAATAAATAAAGAGTTCATTACAGTACTTTGAAGTGGTGTTTTGTTTTCTTTCGCTAACGGAGCTCACAAGTTTTCTGTTAAGTTTTGTGTTGTGAAGTTTTCAAGTTTTGGGTAAAGATTCGATGGACTATGGAATAAGGAGTGGCAAGAGCCTAAGCTTGGGGATGCCCAAGGCACCCCAAGGTAATATTCAAGGACAACCAAAAGCCTAAGCTTGGGGATGCCCCGGAAGGCATCCCCTCTTTCGTCTACTTCTATCGGTAACTTTACTTGGAGCTATATTTTTATTCACCACATGATATGTGTTTTGCTTGGAGCGTCTTGTATTATTTGAGTCTTTGCTTTTTAGTTTACCACAATAATCCTTGATGTACACACCTATTGAGAGAGCCATACATGATTTGGAATTTTTTATAATACTCTATGTGCTTCGCATGTATCTTTCGAGTTATATAGTTTTGCTCTAGTACTTCACTTATATCTTTTAGAGCACGGTGGTGGATTTGTTTTATATAAACTATTGATCTCTCATGATTCACTTAGATTATTTTGAGAGTCTTAATAGCATGGTAATTTTCTTAAAATCCTAATATGCTAGGTATTCAAAGTTAGTAAAATTTCCTTAAGAGTGTTTTGAATACTAAGAGAAGTTTGATGCTTGATGATTGTTTTGAGATATGGAGGTAATAATATCAAAATCGTGCTAGTTGAGTAGTTGTGAAATTGAGAAATACTTGTGTTGAAGTTTGCAAGTCCCGTAGCATGCACGTATGGTAAACATTTTGCAACAAATTTGAAACATGAGGTGTTATTTGATTGTCCTCCTTATGAGTGGCGGTCGGGGACGAGCGATGGTCTTTTCCTACCAATCTATCCCCCTAGGAGCATGCGCGTAGTACCGAGGTTTTTGATGACTTGTAGATTTTTGCAATAAGTATGTGAGTTCTTTATGACAAATGTGGAGTCCATGGATTATACGCACTCTCACCCTTCCATCCTTGCTAGCCTCTTCGATACCGTGCATTGCCCTTTCTCACATTGAGAGTTTGCGCAAACTTTGCCGGTGCATCCAAACCCCGTGATATGATACGCTCTTTCACACATAAACCTCCTTATATCTTCCTCAAAACAGCCACCATACCTACCTATTATGGCATTTCCATAGCCATTCCGAGATATATTGCCATGCAACTTTCCATCATTCCGTTCATCATGACACATTCATTATTGTCATATTGCTTAGCATGATCATGTAGTTGACATAGTATTTGTGGCAAAGCCACCGTTCATAATTCTTTCATACATGTCACTCTTGGTCCATTGCATATCCCGGTACACCGCCGGAGGCATTCATATAGAGTCATCTTTGTCCTAGTATCGAGTTGTAATCATTGAGTTGTAAATAAATAGAAGTGTGATGATCATCATTTTCTAGAGCATTGTCCCAAGTGAGGAATAAAAAAAAGTAGAAAAGGCCATAAAAAAGAGAAGGCCCAAAAAAGAGAGAGAAAGTCCATAAAAAAGAGAAGGCCCAAAAAAAGAGAGAGAAAGGCCATAAAAAGGAAAAGGCCCAAATAAAAAAATAAAAAATGAGAGAAAAAGAGAGAAGGGACAATGCTACTATCCTTTGCCACACTTGTGCCTCAAAGTAGCACCATAGTCTTCATGATAGAGAGTCTCTTGTTTTGTCACTTTCATATACTAGTAGGAATTTTTCATTATAGAACTTGGCTTGTATATTCCAACAATGGGCCTCCTCAAGTGCCCTAGGTCTTCGTGAGCAAGCAAGTTGGATGCACACCCACTTAGTTTCTTTTGTTGAGCTTTCATACATTTATAGCTATAGTGCATCAGTTGCATGGCAATCCCTACTCCTTGCATTGACATCAGTCGATGGGCATCTCCATAGCTCATTGATTAGCCTCGTTGATGTGAGACTTTCTCCTTTTTATCTTCTCCACATAACCCCCATCATCATATTCTATTCCACCCATAGTGTTATATCCATGGCTCACGCTCATGTATTGCGTGAAAGTTTATAGGTTTGAGATTACTAAAGTATGAAACAATTGCTTGGCTTGTCATCGGGGTTGTGCATGATGAGAGCATTCTTGTGTGACGAAAATGGAGCATGACTAAACTATATGATTTTGTAGGGATGAACTTTCTTTGGCCATGTTATTTTGAGAAGACATGATTGCTTAGTTAGTATGCTTGAAGTATTATTATTTTTATGTCAATATGAACTTTTATCTTGAATATTTCAGATATGGATATTCATGCCACAATTAAGAAGAATTACATTGAAATTATGCCAAGTAGTATTCCACATCAAAAATTCTGTTTTTTTTATTTACCTACTCGAGGACGAGCAGGAATTAAGCTTGGGGATGCTGATACGTCTCCAACGTATCTATAATTTTTGATTGTTCCATGCTATTATATTATCTGTTTTGGATGTTTATGGGATTTATTATACACTTTTATATTATTTTTGGGACTAACCTATTAACCCAGAGCCCAGTGCCAGTTTCTGTTTTTACCTTGTTTTAGAGTATCGCAGAAAAGGAAAATCAAACGGAGTCCAATTGACCTAAAACTTCACGGAACTTATTTTTGGAAGGAAAGCAACCCGGGAGACTTGGAGTCTATGTCAAGGAAGCTTCAAGGAGGCCATGAGGTAGGGGGCGCGCCCACCCCCCCTAGGCGCGCCCTCCACCCTCGTGGGCCCCTCCTGGCCCCCTGACGTACTTCTTCCACCTATATATCTCCATGTACCCTAAAACGATCGGGGAGCACAATAGATCGGGAGTTCCGCCGCCAGAAGCCTCCGTAGCCACCGAAAACCAATCTAGACCCATTCCGTCACCCTGCCGGAGGGGGCAATCCATCTCCGGTGGCCATCTTCATCATCCGTTGCTCTCCATGACGAGGAGGGAGTAGTTCTCCCTCGGGGCTGAGGGTATGTACCAGTAGCTATGTGTTTGATCTCTCTCTCTCTCGTGTTCTTGATTTGGCACGATCTTGATGTATCGCGAGCTTTGCTATTATAGTTGGATCTTATGATGTTTCTCCCCCTCTACTCTCTTGTAATGGATTGAGTTTTCCCTTTGAAGTTATCTTATCGGATTGAGTCTTTAAAGATTTGAGAACACTTGATGTATGTCTTGCCGTGCGTATCTGTGGTGACAATGGGATACCACGTGATTCACTTGATGTATGTTTTGGTGATCAACTTGCGGGTTTCGCCCATGAACCTATGCATAGGGGTTGGCATAGGTTTTCGTCGTGATTCTCCGTAGGAACTTTGGGGCACTCTTTGAGGTTCTATGTTTTGGTTGAATAGATGAATCTGAGATTGTGTGATGCATATCGTATAATCATACCCACAGATACTTGAGGTGACATTGGAGTATCTAGGTGACATTAGGGTTTTGGTTGATTTGTGTCTTAAGGTGTTATTCTAGTACGAACTCTAGGGCTGTTTGTGACACTTATAGGAATAGCCCAACGGATTGATTGGAAAGAATAACTTTGAGGTGGTTTCGTACCCTACCATAATCTCTTCGTTTGTTCTCTGCTATTAGTGACTTTGGAGTGACTCTTTGTTGCATGTTGAGGGATAGTTATGTGATCCAATTATGTTATTATTGTTGAGAGGACTTGCACTAGTGAAAGTATGAACCCTAGGCCTTGTTTCAACATATTGCAATACCGTTTACGCTCACTTTTATCATTCGTTACCTTCCTGTTTTTATATTTTCAGATTACAAAACTATTATCTACTATCCATATACCACTTGTATCACCATCTCTTCGCCGAACTAGTGCACCTATACAATTTACCATTGTATTGGGTGTGTTGGGGACACAAGAGACTCTTTGTTATTTGGTTACAGGGTTGCTTGAGAGAGACCATCTTCATCCTACGCCTCCCACGGATTGATAAACCTTAGGTCATCCACTTGAGGGAAATTTGCTACTGTCCTACAAACCTCTGCACTTGGAGGCCCAACAACATCTACAAGAAGAAGGTTGTGTAGTAGACATCAACACCCTACCCACACCATTCTCTTCCTTTCCCGTCCCACATGCCCCGACCGACGGCGCAACACCTTCCACCGAAATCACTGCCTCCATCCTCCAATTAAGTGCCGCCCACAGCCATTTTGCATGCATTATAACGTGGAGCTCAGTAGCATGCGGCCGCACACGCGCACGAGGTCGCTATGGCTGCCATGCGTGTCGACCGCCAGATCTTGGAGGAGCACCTCGTCTTCAAGGCCACCATCGACACCGCCACGTGGTTGTCTACTTTAAAATACAGTTCGTGTTGTTTTCTTGAGGCCATCGCCAGTGCCTTCTAGTGATTTGTCCTATGTAATGTTAATATGCAATCTGATGTTCAGTTAACAGTTTGGTCCCCTGAAATGTAATGTTCAGTTAATACTTTGGTCCAACAATTGCTACATTTCGTAGTACTGTTCTCAAGCATTCTTTGTTTTGTTAACTATCTTATCTTCTAGTACATGTTTCTATTCTGCAATGTCGTGCTCAGTTAACTATTTTGGTTCATTTGGTCTGCTGTCCATTTAACTGTTTGGTTCGGTTCTGCAATTTGATTTTCATTTGCTGTGGGTATAATTTTGTATTGTTATGCATGTGACACCAATCGAATTTGGTTGTACTCAATACATATTCTACTGATAGTATGGCAACTCTCAGTTAACTTGATCAAGATCTTCCTTATGTGTGTTGCAGGGAAACAATGTGAGACAATGCAGTTTACCATCGAGGTTTGTTCAAGCAGGGTCCTTGGGCTAATAGCACATATTGTGCAGTTGCAGGAATCATCCTAATATTTAGGTTTCTTACAATTTGGTCTTGCACATGTAGGTCCTGTTGTCAGAGGCTTAGACCCACTACTCGACCCATTTTGCATATGGGCAAATGAGATGTCCATGAATATCAGTCAAGTCAAGAAACTCAGAAAGATTGTTAGGATGAAGAAACTTGCGATGAAAAACAGCAAGATCTTTGTTTGCACAATGAAGAAGACATTAGTCAACTATAGGATGGTACCAACTCTTTTACCTTGTTTTTACCCTTTGCACCATTTCAAAATTTACAACAGTGATTTATGCATAGCTTTGTTTTTAGTACTTTTCAAAGCAGTTCACCGATGATTACCTCTCAAACCACCTTCATGGTCAAGAGGTGAGGAAGGTACTCATTCAACACCCACGATACAATATTGAAGTCTTGCTGAAGAGGACGAAGGTTGGGCGGGCAATTATCCATAGCCACAGGCCTAAAGTTGCAAGGACATTCAACATCACTAAAGGCTCAATATTTGCCTTCCGCTTCTGCAGTTTCCGAGATGAGATTGATCTGTCTATTTACCGTTTATGATGCTACTTTTCAAAGGTTTTTGATGCTGCATGTGAAACTTGGTGCTGTTGTGTAATGGCGTAACTGAGTGTCGAAGCTATCTGATGTAATTCGATTATGAAATCCTGGTTGCTTTTATACGAATATGAAATATCTGGCATGTTTTATAACAAATATCAGTTTGATTAGTACATGGATTATCAATAATAGGCTAATTACCCTGCTTATTGGGGTTTTCTATTGCAGACGGTTACTGAGACAACACCGTGGGCGATGAATTCAAACAACCCGCACAGTTTCTAGAAAGTAGGCATGTTCAATCAACTAACAATCACACACGGCTTCCGGCAGCGAACTGTTTGCGTTAGGCCACCTTGCACAAATGTTTCCACACAAAGAACTGTGTGTGATATACATACCCACGGAAATGTTTTTCTAGGATTCACCGTGTGGGTGGGGACCCCGACTCATAAGTCGTGATCACCGAATGCACGTGTACAGTGATCCCAGAGATCAATGCTCACTGAACACACAGAAGCTGAATAACAAGAGTCTTACATCCATACATACTGTATTACACAAGTAGGACCATTATGGTCAAGTCTTGAGTATAACATCGTAGCGGAAATCTTCGTCGATAACTTGGACCCATGCCATCTGCCTTAACCCTACAGGCATTCTGACTGGGAAGCGTCCTAGCTCGCATGTTCGTCACCGAGGTACTCTTCTTCATATTATGTTCTTTCATGCCTGGCCAATAAAATAACTAGTGGCAAGCCAATGAGTACTTTGAATGTACTCGCAAGCAACCCAAGGGTGATAACAGAATAATTATGTAAGGCACTACTGCTAATTTGGCATTTTTGCAGAAAGCTAGTTTTTCTCATGCAAGTATGATCAACATTTATCAAGGATATGAATGCGTCTGCAACAAGTATCAGGAGGTTACAGACATCAACATCGGGATAGAGTTGTGAACAACTCATACTCAAGCTCATCGTGACTTCCTCACGAAGCATGTCAACAGATTTACCAAACCGTGTTGTTTGTCAAAAACATATGGACATAGTCTAAGAAGCACCACCCAACTGTCCTTGACCATGGACACGGCTATTCGAATAGTTTTACACTCTGCAGAGGTTGCACACTTTACCCACAAGATCTGGGGAACTTCCGTGTCATCCACGACCCGTGGTACTTCAAGTACCCGGGGTAAGCACCCGATCACTATCTTTCCCTAGACGACACTAACATGGAGTCCACTCGATTGGTAGTAACCCCCGTGCCCAACCTTTCACAACTTAAAATTGTGGAGCCTTGCTCCCATATTCATCACATACCACTGGCACGGGGTACCAACGGTGTGTCCGGTGCCCCATAAAAATGTTCTTGGCCGCCCTACCTGGCACGACCCCGTCCCGAGAGAGAGCACCAACTCTCCCCCGTCACTAGTAATGCGGGATCCAAGCTAGTATCAGCCTAGGTAATCAATAATGCCCTTTCCCATACAAGGGTAGAGTGGTTGCGCATGTAAGGTTGGGACAGTCGACAAATCTTAAATCTAATCCGTCTCTGTAAACAACACTTTTATCGAGCCTCGGTACACTACCTCTCCACCAAGTAGTGACCTAGTTCATCATCATCTCCCAGGGGCATTAGTGGCACCCACTCGGCTGTTTGCAAGTATGTCAAACCACACTTGTTTCTTTCCATGCATAACCCTGACCCACTTTGCGTAGCCATTTACTATAGCATATTTCTACAACCCACCAACACAACTCTAAGCAAGGGTAGAGTCATGAACAATGCAAGTATCAATGGAGTATGCAACGGAGGCAAGCCTAGCAAGGTTGCCATTCAAGATATATATCACGGACTTGATGAAACAACGAAAATTCTATTATGATGAAAAATGGTTCATTGTGGTCAAAGGGCTGCTTGCCTGTTTTAACCAAGTCTTCGAGGTCTTCAAATATCTCTGGTCCAACTCCAAGCATTTCATCTACTTCGTCAAATATCGTCGAAAGCAACCATAATAAGCAACACAACAAGGCAGGAAATGAAAGTGCTCCAAAAATATTGATTTGACTTTTCTAGGACATCTCTAGTTATAGGAAAATTAACCATAGTGGTTTCATCGGAATTGGGTCAGTGGATATTTCTAAACATTTGAGATGATTGAATCAAGGGGTTTATGGAATGCAAGAAGTGTATAGGAACATATTTTTGAAAAATGAGCAAAGGCACCCATTTAACAAAGGATGATTTTAGAAGCATCTAGGAATTGGTTTCACTGGATTTGGAGTTGAAATGATTTTCCTATGAATTTGCAAAGTTGACAAATATGAAGAAATAGACCATTATTTGAGGTGATACAGAAAGTATTAGTAAAAATGTTCAAAAACTAAGTTTTGAACTTATAGACACCTAGGATTTTGAATCATAGAATTTGGATCAAAAATGGGCTCTCTGTAATTTTCTAAAGTTCAGCACAGAAATAAGAAAATAGGATTTGCTAAATATTTGTGAAAGAAATATTTCTGTAAAAATGTGCAAGTAGCACCATGTGGTAGGGAATGAATTTAGAAACTACTAGAAATTTGAATCATCAAATTTGGAGTTAATTTGAATTTTTATGGATTTTACAAATTGTTCAGAAAAGAAAAGGGAAAAGGGCTCTGTGCCTGCTGGGCCAGAACAGCCGCAGGGCAGCGGCCCAGCCAGTGACGCGGCCCAGCAGAGCCGGCGCGCGTGCGTGCCAGGTTTGAACCTGACGGGCGGGGCCCAACTGCCAGTGGGAGAGAGAGGGGGCGAGAGAGAGGTGAGGATGACAGGCGGGTCCCACCTGTCATCACTAACCCGTGGACAGGGGGGTCGCGGTGCTCACCGGCGATGATGCAGGGTACGACGAGCTCCGGCGAGTGCGGGGATGGCTTCAGGAGACTTCCGCACGTCGGTGGGTGGTGGACTTGGCCGGCGGGGGTGCCTGGTTCGCCGGCGACGAGGAGCTGCGGCGGAGGAGCTTCGGGAGGCGGTGACTCCGGCCGTTTCCGGCAGCTACAGAGAGGGGAAAGAAGGGGGAAAGGATCAGAGGGCTGCAGGGGTTCCAGATCGAGGCAGAGGAGGAACGGGGGAGGCCTATACCTCGCGAACTCCGGCGAGCCGAAGCGGCGGAGCTCGAGCTCGATCTCGAGCTCGGGCGGCTCTGGAGAGGAACTGGGGGTGCAGGGGGAGGGTTTGGTGATGTAGAGAGCGAGTGGTGAGGAGAGAAGGGCTCGGGGAGGCCTTTAAATAGGCGAGCGGCGAGGTCCCGTAGACCCGTGCGCCGGCGAGCTCACGCTCGTCGCTGCAGGGCTCGGGAGGAGCCGGCGCCGTGTCTGGGGTGTTCCTGGGCGTGGACTACGGCGAGGGGAGCTAAGGGAGAGAGCGGGGAGAGGTCAGAGACGCGCGCGTGTGAGCCGCTCCATTGGCGCACTCGGGCGGCCTCTGTTCGCTAGCGCGGAGGCGCGGGGAGGAGGAGAGAGGAGGGGGCCGACCGTGTAGCATGCTGCGGACGCCGAGGCGCATCGGTAGGCGCGCGGGGGAGGCCCGAGGTGGCCGGAGGTGGTTGGACAGGGGCGGCTACAGTGCGGGAGCGCACTGTAGCGCGCTCCAGAGCGTGCAAATGGCCGGCATGCCATTTTTTTGGCAAAGTGGGCACGGCTAAGCATGTCTGGTAGCTCTAGGGAGGAGTAAATAATATGGGGAAAGCCTTGGATGCCTTGGGTGGCCACTGGAGTGAGGAGGGAGGTGAGTAAGAGGGGTGCAAGGGCTGTCCAGAGGGGTAAAAGAGGTGGTTTCACCCCTCAATTATTGATCTGAGATGCAGCCATTGCTACTGGAGGTAGAAGAGGTCTAGGAGGGGCTGTGGTAAAAAGTGGAGGCCATGGAGAAGAGTGGAAGAGGTCAAAACAGGGGTTTTAGTAAAATGGCAGAAGGTGTTTGATGCTTGTTTGGTTAAGCAAATGAACTCCATTTGGCAGGAGACTCCACAGGGTGAAATTGCACATATAATTAGGGCCTTACACCCATTTTGAGCTTATTTGGGCAAAGTTCACAATGTAACTTTGGTAAACCCTAGAAATGAGCAGAAATGGACTTGTGTAGATCCAGTTGAGCATAACACTTCTCCTTGATGCACTACTTGGTGTAGTGGCCTCATTTGGTCATATGAACATGTCCACAAAAGTTGAGATCAAAAGGAGAAAGTTGCCAATGTAGAGTTGTTCAAATTTGGTTCTGAACAGGAAGGGTTTTGGGGCACTTTGAGCAAGATAACATTCTCTCCAACTTGTGCCATTTGGTCTAGATGAATAATTAGACCATTTGAGCATGTTCACAAGGTTTGAGAACATTTGGACATGTTTGGCAATGTAAAGTTGCTCAAACTTCAAAATGGACAGAAATGGTTTTGAGGAGATCTCATGGGGTTATACTATTCTCCATGACATGATACTTGGCAAGATCATCAAACATGTCATATATGACATGCTATAATTTTCTTGGAATTGCTAGGGAATATTTCCTGTAGAAATATTTCAAATCCTTGAAATGGGCAGAAATGGTTTTTGAGGGATTTGACCAATATTTTGAACATGACCATGTGTTGAAACTCTTAGATATGGACAATATATGTCCATTGAGTTTCCCTGATTTTTGTCAAATATTTTTGAAACAATAAAAATAATTTTTCCCTATTAAAGACCATTTATGGCCTTAAGAAAAAGCTTTTAAATAAAATAGTAAAATAACTTTTAAAATTATATTTTTGTGGTTTCTGGGTATCCTATATCTAATAGGAGTCAAACATATTTTTGGAAAGATTTTTACTGCCCTGAATTAAGTACTTGCAGTACAAATCTTAATTCAGGGTTTTTTGGAAAACTAATTTTTGAAAATACTTTTTGGCCAAATTATTTTTGTAAGAAAATACTATATTGCTCTATACTCATGGCATGATCATTGGTTCAAGAGTTTGGAGCAAGGAGATGAAGTATAGGAGTTGGAGGATTTATTTGATTTTTAGAGCACTTGCAAACAACAAACAAAAATCCAATCAAGGCAAGGTCCAAAACACTCAAAAGTTTTTGTCAAACCACATTTTATCATGATTGTTAGCTTAAGTGTTGTGGCATGAAAATCAGGGTGTGAAAGATGTACATACCTACGAAAATGCTTTTCTGGGATTCATCATGTGGTATGTACATACCTACAGAAATGATTTTCTGGGATTCACCGTGTGGGATGTACATACCTACGAAAATGTTTTTCTCGAATTACCGTGTGGGATGTACATACCTACAGAAATGATTGGGTTTCGATGCCTCGCCCGGTCGCACACGGCCCCAGCCTGTGTCCCAGGAGGGCCTATCCCCGACGATTTCTGGGTCGTGTGGGAAGGACCCCCTATCGGCGACGGTTCTAAATGCCGTCGTGGAAAGGGGTTAAAAACCGTTTGTACAGCACGTCGTCGTACCAGTGACATCTCGATGGGTGACTTCCAGCGCACAAATTAGGATCATATCTAGTCCCAACACAAATACCTGGTTGTCAGCATTAAGACCTCATACCCGCATCTATTTTTATGGTATTGTTTGAATCATCGTTTGCTTGATTGATCTGGTCAAAAGCTAGAAATGATTCTTTAATAAAAGCTTTGCTAGAGACCATCACTTCAAGGGAATCTTCCTCTCATGAGTTTAATAACCCAGGGTCACTGATACGTCTCCGTCGTATCTATAATTTTTGATTGTTCCATGCCAATATTATTCAACTTTCATATACTTTTGGCAACATTTTATACTATTTTTGGGACTAACATATTGATCCAGTGCCCAGTGTCAGTTCCTGTTTGTTGCATGTTTTTTGTTTCACAGAATATCCATATCAAACGGAGTCCAAACGGGATAAAAACGGACGGAGATTTTTTTGGAATATATGTGATTTTTGGGAAGTGAAATCAACGCAAGATGATGCTCGAGGGGCCCACGAGGCAGGGGGCACGCCCCTGATCCTCGTGGCCACCCCATAAGGTGGTTGGTGCCCTTCTTTCGCCGCAAGAAAGGTAATATCTGGATAGAGATCGTGTTAAAATTTTAGTCCAATCAGAGTTACGGATCTCCGGGAATATAAGAAATGATGAAAGGGTAGAATCTGAGAACGTAGAAACAGAGAGAGATAGAGAGACATATCCAATCTCGGAGGGGCTCTCGCCCCTCCCATGCCATGGAGGCCAAGGACCAGAAGGGAAACCCTTCTCCCATCTAGGGAGGATGTTAAGGAAGAAGAAGACGAAGGGGCCCCCTCTCCCCTTCTCTTCCGGTGGCGCCGGAACGCTGCCATCTTCACCAACACCTCCGCCATCTTCACCAACATCTCCATCACCTTCCCCCCTCTATCTACAATGGTCCACTCTCCCGCAACCCGCTATACCCTCTACTTGAACATGGTGCTTTATGCTTCATATTATTATCCAATGACGTGTTGCCATCCTATGATGTCTGAGTAGATTTTCGTTGTCCTATCGGTGGTTGATGAATTGCTATGATTGATTTAATTTGCTTGTGGTTATGTTGCTGTCCTTTGGTGCCCATCATATGAGTGCGTGCATGGATCACACCCTAGGGTTAGTTGTATGTTGATAGGACTATGTATTGGAGGGCAAGAGTGACAGAAGCTTCAACCTAGCATAGAAATTGATGCATACGGGATTGAAGGGGGACCAATATATCTTAATGCTATGGTTGGGTTTTACCTTAATGAACATTAGTAGTTGCGGATGCTTGCTAATAGTTCCAATCATAAGTGCATACAATTCCAAGTCAGGGATGACATGCTAGCAGTGGCCTCTCCCACATAATACTTGCTATCGGTCTAGTAAAGTAGTCAATTGCTTAGGGGCAATTTCGCAACTCCTACCACCACTTTTCCACACTCGCTATATTTACTTTATTGTTTCTTTATCTAAATAGCCCCTACTTTTTATTTACTTGCTCTTTATTATCTTGCAAACCTGTCCAACAACACCTACAAAGTACTTCTAGTTTCATACTTGTTCTAGGTAAAGCGAACATCAAGCGTGCGTAGAGTTGTATCAGTGGTCGATAGAACTTGAGGGTGTTGGGGAACGTAGTAATTTCAAAAAAAAATCCTATGCACACGCAAGATCATGGTGATGCATAGCAACAAGAGGGGAGAGTGTTGTCCATGTACCCTCGTAGACCGAAAGCGGAAGCGTTAGCACAACGCGGTTGATGTAATCATACGTCTTCACGATCCGACCGATCAAGTACCGAACGCACGGCACCTCCAAGTTCAGCACATGTTCAACCCAATGATGTCCCTCGAACTCCGATCCAGCCGAGTGTTGAGGGAGAGTTCCGTCAGCACGACGGCGTGGTGACGATGATGATGTTCTACCGACGCAGGGCTTCGCCTAAGCACCGCTACAGTATTATCGAGGTGGACTATGGTGGAGGGGGGCACCGCACACGGCTAAAAGATCAAATCAATTGTTGATTCTATGGGGTGCCCCCTGCCCCCATATATAAAGGAGCAAGGGGGGAGGTGCGGCCGGCCAGGAGGAGGCGCGCCAGGAGGAGTCCTACTCCCACCCTTCCTTGTTGGGTTAGGAGAAGGGGGGAAAGAGGAGGGAGAGAGGAAGGAAAGGGGGGGGGCGCCGCCCCCCTCTCCTTGTCCTATTCGTACTAGAGGGGGAGGGGCGCGCGGGCCTGCCCTAGCCGCCTCTCCTCTTCTCCACTAAGGCCCACTATGGCCCATTAAGCCCCGGGGGGTTTCGGTAACCCCTCGGTACTCTGGTAAAATCCCGATTTCACCTGGAACATTTCCGATATCCAAATATAGGCTTCCAATATATCAATCTTCATGTCTCGACCATTTCGAAACTCCTCGTCATGTCCGTGATCACATCCGGGACTCCGAACAACCTTCGGTACATCAAAACTCATAAACTCATAATATAACCGTCATCGAAACTTTAAGCGTGCGGACCCTACGGGTTCGAGAACTATGTAGACATGACCGAGACACGTCTCCAGTCAATAACCAATAGCGGAACCTGGATGCTCATATTGGCTCCCACATATTCTACGAATATCTTTATCGGTCAGACCGCATAACAACATACGTTGTTCCCTTTGTCATCGGTATGTTCCTTGCCCGAGATTCGATCGTCGGTATCTCAATACCTAGCTCAATCTCGTTACCGGCAAGTCTCTTTACTCGTTTCTTAATACATCATCCGGCAACTAACTCATTAGTTGCAATGCTTGCAAGGCTTAAGTGATGTGCATTACCGAGTGGACCCAGAGATACCTCTCCAATAATCGGAGTGACAAATCCTAATCTCGAAATACGCCAACCTGCTACCTCTTTTAGCACTGCGTTGGTTTTCCCCGAAGAAGAAGGGATGATGCAGCAAAGTAGCGTAAGTATTTCCCTCAGTTTTTGAGAACCAAGGTATCAATCCAGTAGGAGGCTACGCGCGAGTCCCTTGCACCTGCACAAAACAAATAAATCCTCGCAACCAACGCAAATAGGGGTTGTCAATCCCTATAGGGCCACTTACGAGAGTGAGATCTGATAGATATGATAAGATAATATTTTTGGTATTTTTATGATAAAGATGCAAAGTAAAATAAAGGCAAAGTAAATAACTAAGTAGTAGGAGATTGATATGATAAAGATAGACCCGGGGGCCATAGGTTTCACTAGTGGCTTCTCTCGAGAGCATAAGTATTCTACGGTGGGTGAAGAAATTATTGTTGAGCAATTGACAGAATTGAGCATAGTTATGAGAATATCTAGGTATGATCATGTATATAGGCATCACGTCCGAGACAAGTAGACTGACTCCTGCCTGCATCTACTACTATTACTCCACTCATTGACCGCTATCCAGCATGCATCTAGAGTATTAAGTTAAAAACAGAGTAACGCCTTAAGCAAGATGACATGATGTAGAGGGATAGACTCATGCAATATGAAGAAAACCCCATCTTGTTATCCTCAATGGCAACAATACAATACGTGACTTGCTGCCCTTACCGTCGCCGGGAAAGGACACCGCAAGATTGAACCCAAAGCTAAGCACTTCTCCCATTGCAAGAAAGATCAATCTAGTAGGCCAAACCAAACTGATAATTTGAAGAGACTTGCAAAGATAACCAATCATACATAAAAGAATTCAGAGAAGATTCAAATATTATTCATAGATAGACTTGATCATAAACCCACAATTCATCGGTCTCAACAAACACACCGCAAAAAGAAGATTACATAGAATAGATCTTCACAAGAGAGGGGGAGAACATTGTATTGAGATCCAAAAAGAGAGAAGAAGCCATCTAGCTACTAACTATGGACCCGTAGGTCTGAGGTAAACTACTCACACTTCATCAGAGGGGCTATGGTGTTGATGAAGAAGCCCTCCGTGATCGATGCCCCCTCCGGCGGAGCTCCGGAACAGGCCCCAAGATGGGATCTCATGGATACAGAAAGTTACGGCGGTGGAATTAGGGTTTTGGCTCCGTTTCTGATCGTTTGGGGGTACGTGGGTATATATAGGAGGAAGAAGTACGTCGATGGAGCAACAGGGGGCCCATGAGGATGGAGGGCGTGCCTAGGGGGGGTAGGCGCGCCCCCTATCTCGTGGCCTCCTGTTACGTGTCTTAACGTAGGGCCCAAGTCTCCTAAGTTTGATGAGAAAATCACGTTCCCGAAGGTTTCATTCCGTTTGGACTCCGTTTGATATTCCTTTTCTTCGAAACCCTAAAATAGGCAAAAAACAGCAATTCTCGGCTGGGCCTCCGGTTAATAGGTTAGTCCCAAAAATAATATAAAAGTGGATAATAAAGCCCAATAATGTCCAAAACAGTAGATAATATAGCATGGAGCAATCAAAAATTATAGATACGTTGGAGACGTATCAAGCATCCCCAAGCTTAATTCATGCTCGTCCTTGAGTAGGTAAATGATAAAACAGAATTTTTGATGCGGAGTGCTACTTGGCATAATTTTAATGTAATTCTTCTTAATTGTGGTATGAATATTCAGATCCAAAAGATTCAAGACAAAAGTTCATATTGACATAAAAAAAATACTTCAAGCATACTAACTAAGCAATTATGTCTTCTCAAAATAACATGGCCAAAGAAAGTTCATCCCTACAAAATCATATGGTTTAGTCATGTTTCATTTTCGTCACACAAGAATGCTATCATCATGCACAACCCCGATGACAAGCCAAGCTATTGTTTCATACTTTAGTAATCTCAAACCTATAAACTTTCACGCAATATATGAGCGCGAGCCATGGACATAACACTATAGGTGGAATAGAATATAATGAGGGGGTTATGTGGAGAAGACAAAAAGGGAGGAAGCCTCACATCAACGAGGCTAATCAATGGGCTATGGAGGTGCCCACCGATTGATGTTAATGCAAGGAGTAGGGATTGCCATGCAACGGATGCACTAGAGCTATAAATGTATGAAAGCTCAACAAAAGAAACTAGTGGGTGTGCATCCAACTTGCTTGCTCACGAAGACCTAGGGCACTTGAGGAGGCCCATTGTTGGAATATACAAGCCAAGTTCTATAATGAAAAGTTCCCACTAGTATATGAAAGTGATAACATGAGAGACTCTCTATTATGAAGATCATGGTGCTACTTTGAAGCACAAGTGTGGCAAAGGATAGTAACATTGTCCCTTCTCTCTTTTTCTCTCATTTTTTTCTGTTCCCTTTTTTGGGCATTTTCTCTTTTTTATGGCCTTTCTCTTTTATTTGGGCCTTCTCTTTTTTTATGGCCTTTTTTTCTTTTTTATATATTCCTCACTTGGGACAATGCTCTAGAAAATGATGATCATCACACTTCTATTTATTTACAACTCAATGATTACAACTCGATACTAGAACAAAGATGACTCTGTATGAATGCCTCCGGCGGTGTACCGGGATATGCAATGGACCAAGAGTGACATGTATGAAAGAATTATGAACGGTGGCTTTGCCACAAATACTATGTCAACTACATGACCATGCTAAGCAATATGACAATGATGAATGTGTCATGATGAACGGAATGATGGAAAGTTGCATGGCAATATATCTCGGAATGGCTATGGAAATGCCATAATAGGTAGGTATGGTGGCTGTTTTGAGGAAGATATAAGGAGGTTTATTTGTAAAAGAGCGTATCATATCACGGGGTTTGGATGCACCGGCGAAGTTTGCGCCAACTCTCAATGTGAGAAAGGGCAATGCACGGTACCGAAGAGCTAGCAAGGATGGAAGGGTGAGAGTGCGTATAATCCATGGACTCAACATTAGTCATAAAAAACTCACATACTTATTGCAAAAATCTACAAGTCATCAAAAACCTCGGTACTACGCGCATGCTCCTAGGGGGATAGATTGGTAGGAAAAGACCATCGCTCGTCCCCGACCGCCACTCATAAGGAAGACAATCAAATAACACCTCATGTTTCAAAATTGTTGCATAACGTTTACCATACGTCCATGCTACGGGACTTGCAAACCTCAACACAAGTATTTCTCAATTTCACGACTACTCAACTAGCATGACTTTGATATTATTAACTCCATGTATCAAAACAATCATCAAGCATCAAACTTCTCTTAGTATTCAACACACTCATAAGAAAGTTTTATTATTAATCTTGCATACCAAGCATATTAGGATTTTAAGAAAATTACCATGCTATTAAGACTCTCAAAATAATCTAAGTGAAGCATGAGAGATCAATAGTTTCTATAAAACAAATCCACCACCGTGCTCTAAAAGATATAAGTGAAGCACTAGAGCAAAATTATATAACTCAAAAGATATAAGCGAAGCACATAGAGTATTCTAACAAATTCCAAATCATGTATGGCTCTCTCAAAAGGTGTGTACAGAAAGGATGATTGTGGTAAACTAACAAGCAAAGACTTAAATAATACAAGACACTCCAAGAAAAACACATATCATGTGGCGAATACAAATATAGCTCCAAGTAAAGTTACCGATAGAAGTAGATGAAAAGGGGATGCCTTCCGGGGCATCCCCAAGCTTTGGCTTTTAGGTGTCCTTAGATTATCTTGGGGGTGCCATGGGCATCCCCAAGCTTAGGCTCTTGCCACTCCTTGTTCCATAATCCATCAAATCTTTACCCAAAACTTGAAAACTTCACAACACAAAACTTAAAGTTGAAAATCTCGTGAGCTCCGTTAGCGAAAGAAAACAAAAGACCACTTCAAGGTACTGTAATGAACTCATTCTTTATTTATATGGGTGTTATACCTACTGTATTCCAACTTCTCTATGGTTTATAAACTATTTTACTAGCCATAGATTCATCAAAATAAGCAAACAACACACGGAAAACAGAATCTGTCAAAAACAGAACAGTCTGTAGTAATCTTTAGCTAGCGCAAGATCTGGAACCCCCAAAATTCTAAAATAAATTGATGGACATGAGTAATTTATCTATTAATCTTCTTAAAAAGATTTAACTAAATAGCAGTTTCCAAATAAAAATGACAGCAGTTCTCGTGAGCGCTAAAGTTTCTGTTTTTTACAACAAGTTCAACAAGACTTTCCCCAAGTCTTCCCAACGGTTCTACTTGGCACAAACACTAATTAAACACAAAAAACACAACCAAAACAGAGGCTAGATAATTTATTTATTACTAAACAGGATCAAAGAGCAAGGAATAAAAATAAAATTAGGTTGCCTCCCAACAAGCGCTATCGTTTAACGCCCCTAGCTAGGCATAACAAGTAAGAATAGATCTAGGTATTGCCATATTTGGTAGGCAATCCATAAGTGGCTCTCATAATAGATTCATAAGGTAATTTAATTTTATTTCTAGGAAAGTGTTCCATGCCTTCCCTTAATGGAAATTGAAATATAATATTTCCTTCCTTCATATCAATAATTGCACCAATCGTTCTAAGGAAAGGTCTACCAAGAATAATAGGACATGAAGGATTGCAATCTATGTCAAGAACAATAAAATCTACGGGCACATAATTACTATTTGCAACAATAAGAACATCATTAATTCTTCCCATAGGTTTCTTAATAATGGAACCCGCAAGGTGCAAGTTTAGAGAGCAATCATCAAAATCACGGAAACCTAACAAATCACACAAAGTCTTTGGAATCGTGGAAACACTAGCACCCAAATCACATAAAGCATAGCATTCATGATCTTTAATTTTAATTTTAATAGTTGGTTCCCACTCATCATAAAGTTTTCTAGGGATAGAAACTTCCAATTCAAGTTTTTCTTCATAAGATTGCATCAAGGCATCAACGATATGTTTATTAAACGCTTTATTTTGACTATAAGCGTGAGGAGAATTTAGCACGGATTGCAACAAGGAAATACAATCAATCAAAGAGAAATTTTCATAGTTAAATTCCTTGAAATCCGTAATAGTGGGTTTAGCAACATCTAGGGTTTTAATTTCTTCAATCCCACTTTTATCAAATTTAGCATCAAGATCAAAAGATTCAGAATTCTTGGAACGCCTTCTAGGTAAAGGTGGATCATATTCAGTCCCATCATTATCAAGATCCATATTGCAAAACAAAGATTTAATAGGGGACACATCAATAACTTTTAGATCTTCATCATTATTTTCATAGGAACTGGAAGAACACGCTTTTATAAAGGCATCTTTCTTAGCATGCATCCTAGCGGTTCTTTCTTTGCACTCATCAATGGAAATTCTCATGGCTTTGAGAGACTCATTGATATCATGCTTAGGTGGAATAGATCTAAGTTTCAAAGAATCAACATCAAGAGCAATTCTATCAACGTTCCTAGCCAAATCATCAATCTTAAGCAATTTTTCTTCAATCATAGCATTAAAATTCTTTTGCGAAGTAATAAATTCTTTAATATTAGATTCAAAATCAGAGGGCATCTTATTATAATTTCCATAAGAATTGTTGTAGGAATTACCATGATTACTAGAGGGATTACTAGGATAAGGCCTAGGGTTGAAATTTCCTCTATACTCGTTATTACCAAAATTGTTCCTACCAACAAAATTCACATCCATAGATTCATTATTATTCTCAATGAAAGTAGACAAGGGCATATTATTAGGATCAAAAGAAACACTCTTATTAGCAAATAATTTCATAAGTTCATCCATCTTTCCACTCAAAACATTAATTTCTTCTATCGCATGCACCTTTTTATTAGTAGATCTTTCAATATGCCATTGAGAATAATTAACCATAATATTATCTAGGAGTTTAGTAGCTTCTCCAAAAGTGATTTCCATAAAAGTGCCTCCCGCGGCCGATTCTAAAAGATTTCTAGAAGCAGAATTCAATCCGGCATAAAAATTCTGAACAATCATCCACAAATTTAAACCATGAGTAGGGCAATTACGTATCATTAGTTTCATTCTCTCCCAAGATTGTGCAACATGTTCATGATCAAGTTGCTTAAAGTTCATAGTATCGTTTCTAAGAGAGATGATCTTAGCAGGAGGAAAATACTTAGAGATAAAAGCATCTTTGCACTTGTTCCATGAATCAATACTATTTTTAGGCAAAGACGAAAACCAAGCTTTAGCACGATCTCTAAGCGAAAAAGGAAATAGCTTCAATTTAAGAATATCATTATCCACATCTTTCTTCTTTTGCATGTCACACAAATCAACGAAGCTATTTAGATGGGTAGCGGCATCTTCACTAGGAAGGCCGGAGAACGGATCTTTCATAACAAGATTCAGCAAAGCAGCATTAATTTCACAAGATTCAGCATCGGTAAGAGGAGCAATCGGAGTGCTAATAAAATCATTATTGTTGGTATTGGTGAAGTCACACAATTTAGTGTTATCTTGAGCCATCGTGACAAGCAAGCAAACTAACACACAAGCAAACAAAATGCAAGCGGGCAAAAAGAGGCAAATAGAGGGAGGATAGAGAGAGAGAGAGGGCAAATAAAACAGCAAGGATGAAGTGGGGGAGAGCAAAACGAGAGGCAAATGGAAAATAATGTAACGCGGGAGATAAGGGTATGTGATGGGTACTTGGTATGTTGACTTTTGCGTAGACCTCCCTGGCAACAGCGCCAGAAATCCTTCTTGCTACCTCTTTTAGCACTGCGTTGGTTTTCCCCGAAGAGGAAGGGATGATGCAGCAAAGTAGCGTAAGTATTTCCCTCAGTTTTTGAGAACCAAGGTATCAATCCAGTAGGAGGCTACGCATGAGTCCCTCGCACCTGCACAAAACAAATAAATCCTCGCAACCAACGCAAATAGGGGTTGTCAATCCCTATAGGGCCACTTACGAGAGTGAGATCTGATAGATATGATAAGATAATATTTTTGGTATTTTTATGATAAAGATGCAAAGTAAAATAAAGGCAAAGTAAATAGCAAAGTAAATAACTAAGTACTAGGAGTTCATATGATAAAGATAGACCCGGGGGCCATAGGTTTCACTAGTGGCTTCTCTTGAGAGCATAAGTATTCTACGGTGGGTGAACAAATTACTGTTGAGCAATTGACAGAATTGAGCATAGTTATGAGAATATCTAGGTATGATCATGTATATAGGTGATGTCTACTACACAACCTTCTTCTTGTAGACGTTGTTGGGCCTCCAAATGCAGAGGTTTGTAGGACAGTAGCAAATTTCCCTCAAGTGGATGACCTAAGGTTTATCAATCCGTAGGAGGCGTAGGATGAAGATGGTCTCTCTCAAGCAACCCTGCAACCAAATAACAAAGAGTCTCTTGTGTCCCCAACATGCCCAATACAATGGTAAATTGTATAGGTGCACTAGTTCGGCGAAGAGATGGTGAAACAAGTGGTATATGGATAGTAGATAAAGGTATTTGTAATCTGAAATTATAAAAACAGCAAGGTAGCAAGTGATAAAAGTGAGCGTAAGTGGTATTGCAATGCTAGGAAACAAGGCCTAGGGTTCATACTTTCACTAGTGCAAGTCCTCTCAACAATAATATCATAATTGGATCACATAACTATCCCTCAACATGCAACAAAGAGTCACTCCAAAGTCACTAATAGCAGAGAACGAATGAAGAGATTATGGTAGGGTACGAAACCACCTCAAAGTTATTCTTTCCGATCAATTCGTTGGGCTATTCCTATAGGTGTCACAAACAGCCCTAGAGTTCGTACTAGAATAACACCTTAAGACATAAATCAACCAAAACCCTAATGTCACCTAGATACTCCAATGTCACCTCAAGTATCCATGGGTATGATTATACGATATGCATCACACAATCTCAGATTCATCTATTCAACCAACACATAGAACCTCAATGAGTGCCCCAAAGTTTCTACCGGAGAATCACGATGAAAATGTGTGCCAACCCCTATGCATAGGTTCATGGGCGGACCCGCAAGTTGATCACCAAAACATACATCAAGTGAATCATGTGATATCCCATTGTCACCACAGATACGCACGGCAAGACATACATCAAGTGTTCTCAAATCTTTAAAGACTCAATCCGATAAGATAACTTCATTGGGGAAACTCAATTCATTACAAGAGAGTAGAGGGGGAGGAGAAACATAAGATCCAACTATAATAGCAAAGCTCGCGATACATCAAGATCGTATCACCTCAAGAGCACGAGAGAGAGAGAGAGAGATCCAACACATAGCTACTGGTACATACCCTCAGCCCCGAGGGAGAACTACTCCCTCCTCGTCATGGAGAGCACCGCGATGATGAAGATGGCCACCGGAGAGGGATTGCCCCTCCGGCAGGGTGCCGGAACGGGCCTAGATTGGCTTTCGGTGGCTACGGAGGCTTCTGGCAGCGGAACTCCCGATCTATTGTGCTCATGGATGTTTTTAGGGTATTTGGAGATATATAGGCGGAAGAAGTACGTCAGGGGGGCATGAGGGGCTCACGAGGGTGGAGGGCGCGCCCAGGGGGGTGGGCGCGCCCCCTGCCTCGTGACCTCCTTGCAGATCCCCCGATGTGCACTCCAACTCTTCTGGGCTTCTTTCCTTCCAAAAATGAGTTCCGTGAAGTTTCAGGTCAATTGGACTCCGTTTGGTTTTCCTTTTCTTCGAAACCCGAAAACAAGGTAAAAACAGAAACTGGCACTGGGCTCTGGGTTAATAGGTTAGTCCCAAAAATGATATAAAAGTGTATAATAAATCCCATAAACATTCAAAACAGTAAATAATATAGCATGGAGCAATCAAAAATTATAGATACGTTGGAGACGTATCAACATCCCCAAGCTTAATTCCTGCTCGTCCTCGAGTTGGTAAATGATAAAAACAGAATTTTTGATGCGGAGTGCTACTTGGCATAATTTCAATGTGATTCTTCTTAACTGTGGTATGAATATTCAGATCCATAAGATTCAAGACAAAAGTTCATATTGACATAGAAATAATAATACTTCAAGCATACTAACTAAGCAATTATGTCTTCTCAAAATAACATGGCCAAAGAAAGCTATCCCTACAAAATCATATAGTCTGGCTATGCTCCATCTTCACCACACAAAAAATTTAAATCATGCACAACCCCGATGACAAGCCAAGCAATTGTTTCATACTTTTGATGTTCTCAAACTTTTTCAATCTTCACGCAATACATGAGCGTCAGCCATGGACATAGCACTATAGGTGGAATAGAATGGTGGTTGTGGACAAGACAAAAAGGAGAAGATAGTCTCACATCAACTAGGCGTATCAACGGGCTATGGAGATGCCCATCAATAGATATCAATGTGAGTGAGTAGGGATTGCCATGCAACGGATGCACTAGAGCTATAAATGTATGAAAACTCAAAAAGAAACTAAGTGGGTGTGCATCCAACTTGCTTGCTCATGAAGACCTAGGGAATTTTGAGGAAGCCCATCATTGGAATATACAAGCCAAGTTCTATAATGAAAGATTCCCACTAGTATATGAAAGTGACAACATAGGAGACTCTCTATCATGAAGATCATGGTGCTACTTTGAAGCACAAGTGTGGTAAAAGGATAGTAGCATTGCCCCTTCTCTCTTTTTCTCTCATTTTTTTTATTTCGGCCTTTTCTCTTTTTATGGCCTCTTTTCTTTCTCTTTTTTTATTTGGTCTTCTTTGGCCTCTTTTATTTATTTTTCGTCCGGAGTCTCATCCCGACTTATGGGGGAATCATAGTCTCCATCATCCTTTCCTCACTGGGACAATGCTCTAATAATGATGATCATCACACTTTTATTTACTTACAACTCAAGAATTACAACTCGATACTTAGAACAAGATATGACTCTATATGAATGCCTCCGGCGGTGTACCGGGATGTGCAATGACTCATGAGTGACATGTATGAAAGAATTATGAATGGTTGCTTTGCCACAAATACGATGTCGACTACATGATCATGCAAAGCAATAAGACAATGATGAAGCATGTCATAATAACGGAATGGTGGAAAGTTGCATTGCAATATATCTCGGAATGGCTATGGAAATGCCATAATAGGTAGTTATGGTGGCTGTTTTGAGGAAGGTATATGGTGGGTTTATGGTACCGGCAAAAGTTGCGCGGTACTAGAGAGGCTAGCAATGGTGGAAGGGTGAGAGTGCGTATAATCCTTGGACTCAACATTAGTCATAAAGAACTCATATACTTATTGCGAAAATCTACAAGTTATCAAAGCAAAGTATTACGCGCATGCTCCTAGGGGGATAGATTGGTAGGAAAAGACTATCGCTCGTCCCCGACCACCACTCATACGGAGGACAATCAATAAATAAATCATGCTTTGACTTAATCACATAACGGTTCACCATACATGCATGCTACGGGAATCACAAACTTCAACACAAGTATTTCTCAAATTCACAACTACTCAACTAGCATGACTTTAATATCACCATCTCCATATCTCAAAACAATTATCAAGTATCAAACTTCTCATAGTATTCAACACACTCATAAGAGAGTTTTATTATTAATCTTGCATGCCAAGCATATTAGGACTTTAAGAAAATTACCATGCTATTAAGAGTCTCAAAATAATCTAAGTGAAGCATGAGAGATCAATAGTTTCTATAAAACAAATCCACCACCGTGCTCTAAAAGATATAGGTGAAGATCAATGAGTAGTTGAATAATTATGCAACTATGTGAAGACTCTAACATTTAAGAATTTCAGATCTTGGTATTTTATTCAAACATCAAGCAAAACTAAATAAAATAAAATGACGCTCCAAGCAAAACACATATCATGTGGCGAATAAAAATATAGCTCCAAGTAAAGTTACCGATGAACGAAGACGAAAGAGGGGATGCCTTCCGGGGCATCCCCAAGCTTAGGCTTTTGGTTGTCCTTGAATATTACCTTGGGTTGCCTTGGGCATACCCAAGCTTAGGCTCTTGCCACTCCTTATTCCATAGTCCATCGAATCCTTACCCAAGACTTGAAAACTTCACAACACAAAACTTAACAGAAAACTCGTAAGCTCCGTTAGTACAAGAAAATAAATCACCACTTCAAGGTACTGTAGTGAACTCATTATTTATTTATATTGGTTTTAAACCTACTGTATTCCAACTTCTCTATGGTTTATAAACTATTTTCTAGCCATAGATTCATCAAAATAAGTAAACAATACATGGAAAACAGAATCTGTCAAAAACAGAACAGTCTGTAGTAATCTGGATCAAACGTATACTTATGGAACTCATAAAATTCTCAAATAAATTGCTGGACCTGAGGAATTTATCTATTAATAATCTTAAAAAATAATTAATTAAATAGCACTCTCCAAATAAACATGGCAGCAATTCTCGTGAGCGCTAAAGTTTCTGTTTTTTTACAGCATGATCAACAAGACTCTCCCCAAGTCTTCCCAAAGGTTCTACTTGGCACAAACACTAATTAAAAGCATAAAACCACATATAAACAGAGTCTATATGAATTATTTATTACTAAACAGGAAAAAAAGCAAGGAATAAAAATAAAGTTGGGTTGCCTCCCAACAAGCGCTATCGTTTAACGCCCCTAGCTAGGCATGATGATTTCAATGATGCTCACATAAAAGATAAGAATTGAAACATAAAGAGAGCATCATGAACAATATAACTAGAACATTTAAGTCTAACATACTTCCTATGCATAGGGATTTAGTGAGCAAACAATTTATGGGAACAATAATCAACTTGCATAGGAAGGCACAACAAGCATAACTTCAAAACTTTAAGCACATAGAGAGGAAACTTGATATTATTGCAATTCCTACAAGCATATGTTCCTCCCTAATAATAATTTTCAGTAGCATCATGAATGAATTCAACAATATAACCAGAACCTAAAGCATTCTTTTC
This sequence comes from Triticum dicoccoides, assembly GCF_002162155.2. Lineage (NCBI taxonomy): Eukaryota > Viridiplantae > Streptophyta > Magnoliopsida > Poales > Poaceae > Triticum > Triticum dicoccoides. The sequence continues at coordinate 556,674,813 of NC_041390.1, read as the reverse complement.
ATGATCTACAAGCCTAGAAAATTTACTACTCTCCACATAAGCAAAATTCTTCTCATTCGGAATAGTGGGAGTATCATAAGAGACTTGAATACAATAAATTATTTCCACATTAAAAGAGTAATGTTCAGAGAAGGGGTAATCATAATCATGACAAGTTTTATAAATACAATCACTACTTTTTATAGCATATGTATCATCACAATAATTATCATAAGTAGCAGGCATGATATCATCATTATAAATTTGCATATCAAAACTTGGGAGACTAAAAATATCATCTTCATTAAGCGTAGCATCCCCAAGCTTGGGACAAACACTAATTGCAGCAAATATATTCTCAAAAACATCATCTTCATCAAACATAGCATCCCCAAGCTTGGGCCTTTTCATATCATAAGCATAATCACTCTCATCATTAATAGTATAGCAATTATCATATTCTTCCAAGCAAGTGCCAAAAAGATTTTCAAGATCATAAGAAGTATCATTATCTTCCACAATTATATTTTCATGTGGCACAATAGTAATAGGAGCAGCATTATTTGGGAGAGATATCTTTTTACCTATCTTCCTTTTTCTTTTCTTCTTCTTCACCACATCATGTGTGGGTTCAATCCTCTTTTTGGAGCTCCTTATTAATGAGATTCGTTGAATAGGAGGCTCCTCCTCGTTACCTGATTCGTCATAAGAAATAATAGGAGGATATTGGGAAGTCTCTTCCCTTTCGTTAGCATTCTCTTCATCTTCAATTTGTTTTCTTTTCTTTATCTAATTGGCAATATAAGGATTTTCAATACAATTCACCGCACAATACATATAATTTTTCTCTAGATCAAAATGAAGAACTTTATCAAGGGAAAATTTTGGAATATCCTTAGTTATACGTTTAATTTCTTTAGCCAAGAGCAAACTAAGTTCATTATGATGTGCAAGGTAAATCAGGTCATCACAATTTTTGGACACGATACGATCATGAAACAATTTGCATTGGGTACTAAAATGATCACGTTCATTGCCAAGTTCACAAGTGGGGCTAAGAAAAATTAAATTTTCAGCACATTCATCTATCTCTTCTTGCAACAATTTGGTTTCAAAGTACTTATGCCTCTTGCAAATCTATCTTCCCTATTTGGTGTGTACTTACAAACCCAATGCACTCCACAAAAATTAACATCTTTATAGGAGGCATTTTTATCATAACTAGTGCAATCATCATTAGTACTATGGATATTCAAGGAGTTCATACTAACAACATTGCAATCATGCTCATCACTCAAAGATTTAGTGCCAAAATTTTTATAGATTTCTTCTTCTAGAACTTGAGCACAATTATCCTTTCCATCATACACAAAGATATTAAAAAGGTGAAGTGTATGAGGCAAACTTAATTCCATTTTTTTGTAATTTTCTTTTATAAACTAAACTAGTGATAAAACAAGAAACTAAAAGACTCAATTGCAAGATCTAAAGATATACCTTCAAGCACTCACCTCCCCGGCAACGGCGCCAGAAAAGAGCTTGATGTCTACTACACAACCTTCTTCTTGTAGACGTTGTTGGGCCTCCAAGTGCAGAGGTTTGTAGGACAGTAGCAAATTTCCCTCAAGTGGATGACCTAAGGTTTATCAATCCGTAGGAGGCGTAGGATGAAGATGGTCTCTCTCAAGCAACCCTGCAACCAAATAACAAAGAGTCTCTTGTGTCCCCAACACACCCAATACAACGGTAAATTGTATAGGTGCACTAGTTCGGCGAAGAGATGGTGAAACAAGTGGTATATGGATAGTAGATAAAGGTATTTCTAATCTGAAATTATAAAAACAGCAAGGTACCAAGTGATAAAAGTGAGCGTAAACGGTATTGCAATGCTAGGAAACAAGGCCTAGGGTTCATACTTTCACTAGTGCAAGTCCTCTCAACAATAATATCATAATTGGATCACATAACTATCCCTCAACATACAAAGAGTCACTCCAAAGTCACTAATAGCGGAGAACGAACGAAGAGATTATGGTAGGGTAAGAAACCACCTCAAAGATATTCTTTCCAATCAATCCGTTGGGATATTCCTATAAGTGTCACAAACAGCCCTAGAGTTCGTACTAGAATTACACCTTAAGATACAAATCAACCAAAACCCTAATGTCACCTAGATACTCCAATGTCACCTCAAGTATCCGTGGGCATGATTATACGATATGCATCACACAATCTCAGATTCATCTATTCAACCAACACATAGAACCTCAAAGAGTGCCCCAAAGATTCTACCGGAGAATCACGATGAAAATGTGTGCCAACCCATATGCATAGGTTCATGGGCGGAACCCGCAAGTTGATCACCAAAACATACATCAAGTGAATCACGTGATATCCCATTATCACCACAGATACGCACGGCAAGACATACATCAAGTGTTCTCAAATCTTTAAAGACTCAATCCGATAAGATAACTTCAAAGGGGAAACTCAATTCATTACAAGAGAGTAGAGGGGGAGGAGAAACATAAGATCCAACTATAATAGCAAAGCTCGCGATACATCAAGATCGTATCACCTCAAGAACACGAGAGAGAGAGAGAGAGAGATCAAACACATAGCTACTGGTACATACCCTCAGCCCCGAGGGAGAACTACTCCCTCCTCGTCATGGAGAGCACCGGGATGATGAAGATGGCCACCGGAGAGGGATTGCCCCTCCGGCAGGGTGCCGGAATGGGTCTAGATTGGCTTTCGGTGGCTACGGAGGCTTCTGGCGGCGGAACTCCCGATCTATTGTGCTCATGGATGTTTTTAGGGTATATGGAGATATATAGGCAGAAGAAGTACGTCAGGGGGGCCACGAGGGGCTCACGAAGGTGGAGGGCGCGCCCAGGGGGGTGGGCGCGCCCCCTACCTCATGACCTCCTCGCAGATCCCCCGACGTGCACTCCAAGTCTTCTGGGCTTCTTTCCTTCCAAAAATGAGTTCCGTGAAGTTTCAGGTCAATTGGACTCCATTTGGTTTTCCTTTTCTTCGAAACCCTAAAACAAGGTAAAAACAGAAACTGGCACTAGGCTCTGGGTTAATAGGTTAGTCCCAAAAATGATATAAAAGTGTATAATAAATCCCATAAACATTCAAAACAGTAAATAATATAGCATGGAGCAATCAAAAATTATAGATACGTTGGAGATGTATCAATAGGCATCACGTCCGAGACAAGTAGACCGACTCCTGCCTGCATCTACTAGTATTACTCCACTCATCGACCACTATCCAGCATGCATCTAGAGTATTAAGTTAAAAATAGAGTAACACCCTAAGCAAGATGACATGATGTAAAGGGATAGACTCATGCAATATGAAGAAAACCCCATCTTGTTATCCTTGATGGCAACAGTACAATACGTGCCTTGCTGCCCTTACTATCACCGGGAAAGGACACCGCAAGATTGAACCCAAAGCTAAACACTTCTCCCATTGCAAGAAAGATCATTCTAGTAGGCCAAACCAAACGGATAATTCGAAGAGACTTGCAAAGATAACCAATCACATAAAAGAATTCAGAGAAGATTCAAATATTATTCATAGATAGACTTGATGATAAACCCACAATTCATCGGTCTCAACAAACACACCACAAAAAGAAGATTACATCGAATAGATCTCCACAAGAGAGGGGGAGAACATTGTATTGAGATCCAAAAAGAGAGAAGAAGCCATCTAGCTACTAACTATGGACCCGTAGGTCTGAGGTAAACTACTCACACTTCATCAGAGGGGCTATGGTGTTGATGAAGAAGCCCTCCATGATCAATGCCCCCTCCGGCGGAGCTCCGGAACAGGCCCCAAGATGGGATCTCGTGGATACAGAAAGTTACAGTGGTGGAATTAGGGTTTTGGCTCTGTTTCTGATCGTTTGGGGGTACGTGGGTATATATAGGAGGAAGAAGTACGTCGGTGGAGCAACAGGGGGCCCATGTGGTGGAGGGCGCGCCTGGGGGGGAAGCGCACCCCCTACCTCGTGGCCTCCTATTACGTGTCTTGACGTAGGGTCCAAGTCTCCTGAGTTGTATTTGATGAGAAAATCACGTTCTCGAAGGTTTCATTCCATTTGGACTCCGTTTGATATTCCTTTTCTTCGAAACCCTAAAACAGGCAAAAAAGTAGCAATTCTGGGCTGGGCCTCCGGTTAATAGGTTAGTCCCAAAAATAATATAAAAGTGGATAATAATGCCCAATAATGTCCAAAACAGTAGATAATATAGCATGGAGCAATCCAAAATTATAGATACGTTGGAGACGTATCACAACCCAACAAGTACCTTCGGAGACACCTGTAGAGCACCTTTGTAATCACCCAGTTACGTTGTGATGTTTGGTAGCACACAAAGTGTTCCTCCGGTAAACGGGAGTTGCATAATCTCATAGTCATAGGAACATGTATAAGTCATGAAGAAAGCAATAGCAACATACTAAACGATTGAGTGCTAAGCTAACGGAATGGGTCAAGTTAATCACATCCTCCTCCTAATGATGTGATCCCGTTAATCAAATGACAACTCATGTCTATGTCTAGGAAACATAACCATCTTTGATCAATGAGCTAGTCAAGTAGAGGCATACTAGTGACACTCTGTTTGTCTATGTATTCACACAAGTATTATGTTTCCGGTTAATACAATTCTAGCATGAATAATAAACATTTATCATGATATAATGAAATAAATAATAACTTTATTATTGCCTCTAGGGCATATTTCCTTCAGTCTCCCACTTGCACTAGAGTCAATAATCTAGATTACACAGTAATGATTCTAACACCCATGGAGTGTTGGTGTTGATCATGTTTTGCTCGTGGAAGAGGCTTAGTCAATGGGTCTGCAACATTCAGATCCGTATGTATCTTGCAAATTTCTATGTCTCCCACCTGGACTAGATGCTGGATGGAATTGAAGCGTCTCTTGATGTGCTTGGTTCTCTTGTGAAATCTGGATTCCTTCGCCAAGGCAATTGCTCCAGTATTGTCACAAAAGATTTTCATTGGACCCGATGCACTAGGTATGACACCTAGATCGGATATGAACTCCTTCATCCAGACTCCTTCATTTGCTACTTCCGAAGAAGCTATGTATTCTGCTTCACACGTAGATCCCACCACGACGCTTTGTTTAGAACTGCACCAACTGACGGCTCCACCGTTCAATGTAAACACGTATCCGGTTTGCAATTTAGAATCGTCCGGATCAATGTCAAAGCTTGCATCAACGTAACCATTTACAATGAGCTCTTTGTCACCTCCATAAACGAGAAGCATATCCTTAGTCCTTTTCAGGTATTTCAGGATGTTCTTGACCGCTGTCTAGTGATCCACTCCTGGATTACTTTGGTACCTCCATGCTAGACTTATAGCAAGGCACACATCAGGTCTGGTACACAACATTGCATACAAGATAGAGCCTATGGCTGAAGCATAGGGAACATCTTTCATCTTCTCTCTATCTTCTATAGTGGTCGGGTATTGAGTCTTACTCAACTTCACACCTTGTAACACAGGCAAGAACCCTTTCTTTGCTTGATCCATTTTGAATTTCTTCAAAACTTTGTCAAGGAATGTGCTTTGTGAAAGTCCAATTAAGCGTCTTGATCTATCTCTATAGATCTTGATGCCCAATATATAAGCAGCTTCACCGAGGTCTTTCATTGAAAAACTCTTATTCAAGTATCCCTTTATGCTATCCAGAAATTCTATATCATTTCCAATCAGCAATATGTCATCCACATATAATATCAGAAATGCTACAGAGCTCCCACTCACTTTCTTGTAAATACAGGCTTCTCCAAAAGTCTGTACAAAACCAAATGCTTTGATCACACTATCAAAGCGTTTATTCCAACTCCGAGAGGCTTGCACCAGTCCATAAATGGATCGCTGGAGCTTGCACACTTTGTTAGCTCCCTTTGGATCGACAAAACCTTCCGGTTGCATCATATACAACTCTTCTTCTAGAAATCCATTCAGGAATGCAGTTTTTACATCCATTTGCCAAATTTCATAATCATAAAATGCGGCAATTGCTAACATGATTCAGATAGACTTAAGCATCAATATGGGGATATGGGTGAGAAGGTCTCATCATAGTTAATCCCTTGAACTTGTCGAAAACCTTTCGCAACAAGTCGAGCTTTATAGACAGTAATATTACCGTTAGCGTTAGTCTTCTTCTTGAAGATCCAATTATTCTCAATGGCTTGCCGATCATCGGGCAAGTCAACCAAAGTCTATACTTTGTTTTCATACATGGACCCCATCTCAGATTTCATGGCCTCAAGCCATTTTGCGGAATCTGGGCTCACCATCGCTTCTTCATAGTTCGTAGGTTCGTCATGGTTTAGTAACATAACCTCCAGAACAGGATTATCGTACCACTCTGGTGCGGATCTTACTCTGGTTGACCTACGAGGTTCAGTAACAACTTGATCTGAAGTTCCATGATCATAGTCATTAACTTCCTCACTAATTGGTATAGACGTCATAGGAACCAGTTTCTGTGATGAACTACTTTCCAATAAGGGAGTAGGTATGGTTACCTCATCAAGTTCTACTTTCCTCCCACTCACTTCTTTTGAGAGAAACTCCTTCTCTAGAAAGGATCCATTCTTAGCAACGAATGTCTTGCCTTCAGATCTGTGATAGAAGGTGTACCCAACAGTCTCCTTTGGGTATCCTATGAAGACACATTTCTCCTATTTGGGTTCGAGCTTATCAGGTTGAAGCTTTTTCACATAAGCATCGCAGCCCGACAACTTTGGTTTCTTGCCAAACCACAATTCATAAGGCGTCGTCTCAACGGATTTTGATGGTGCCCTATTTAACGTGAATGCGGCCGTCTCTAAAGCATAACCCCAAAATGATAGCGGTAAATCAGTAAGAGACATCATAGATCGCACCATATCTAGTAAAGTACGATTACGACGTTCGGACACACCACTACGCTGTGGTGTTCCGGGTGGCGTGAGTTGCGAAACTATTCCGCATTGTTTCAAATGTAGACCAAACTCGTAACTCAAATATTCTCCTCCACGATCAGATTGTAGAAACTTTATTTTCTTGTTACGATGATTTTCAACTTCACTCTGAAATTCTTTGAACTTTTCAAATGTTTCAGACTTATGTTTCATTAAGTAGATATACCCATATCTGCTTAAATCATCTGTGAAGGTGAGAAAATAACGATACCCACCGCGAGCCTCAATATTCATTGGTCCACATACATCAGTATGTATGATCTCCAATAAATCAGTTGCTCGCTCCATAGTTCCGGAGAACGGCGTTTTAGTCATCTTGCCCATGAGGCACGGTTCGCAAGTACCAAGTGATTCATAATCAAGTGGTTCCAAAAGTCCATCGGTATCGAGTTTCTTCATGCGCTTTACACCGATATGACCTAAACAGCAGTGCCACAAATAAGTTGCACTATCATTATCAACACTGCATCTTTTGGCTTCAACATTATGAATATGTGTATCACTACTATCGAGATTCATCAAAAATAGACCACTCTTCAAGGGTGCATGACCATAAAAGATATTACTCATATAAATAGAACAACCATTATTCTCCGATTTAAATGAATAACCGTCTCGCATCAAACAAGATCCAGATATAATGTTCATGCTCAACGCTAGCACCAAATAACAATTATTTAGGTCTAATACTAATCCCGAAGGTAGATGTAGAGGTAGCATGCCGACGGCGATCACATCGACTTTGGAACCGTTTCCCACGCGCATCGTCACCTTGTCCTTGGCCAGTGTTCGCTTAATCCGTAGTCCCTGTTTTGAGTTGCAAATATTAGCAACAGAACCAGTATCAAATACCCAGGCGCTACTACGAGCTCTGGTAAGGTATACATCAATAACATGTATATCACATATACCTTTATTCACCTTGCCATCCTTCTTATCCGCCAAATACTTGGGGCAATTTCGCTTTCCAGTGACCAGTTTGCTTGCGGTAGAAGCACTCAATCTCAGGCTTAGGTCCAGACTTGGGTTTCTTCTCTTGAGCAGCAACTTGCTTGCTGTTCTTCTTGAAGTTCCCCTTCTTCTTCCCTTTGCCCGTTTTCTTGAAACCGGTGGTCTTATTGACCATCAACACTTGATGCTCCTTCTTGATTTCTACCTCCGCAGCCTTTAGCATTGCGAAGAGCTCAGGAATCGTCTTATCCATCCCTTGCATGTTATAGTTCATCACGAAGCTTTTGTAGCTTGGTGGCAGTGATTGAAGAATTCTGTTAATGACGCTATCATCCGGAAGATTAACTCCCAGTTGAATCAAGTGATTGCAGTACCCAGACATCTTGAGTATATGCTCACTGACAGAACTATTCTCCTCCATCTTGCAGCTGTAGAACTTATTGGAGACTTCATATCTCTCAATCCGAGCATTCTTTTGAAATATTAACTTCAACTCCTGGAACATCTCATATGCTCCATGATGTTCAAAACATTGTTGAAGTCCCGGTTCTAAGCCGTAAAGCAAGGCACACTGAACTATCGAGTAGTCATCAACACGTGACTGCCAGGAATTCACAATGTCTACAGTTGCTGGCGCAGGTGGTACACCTAGCGGTGCTTCCAGGACGTAACTCTTCTGTGCAGCAATGAGGATAATCCTCAAGTTACGGACCCAGTCCGTGTAATTGCTACCATCATCTTTCAACTTTGCTTTCTCAAGGAACGCATTAAAATTCAACGGAACAACAACACGGGCCATCTATCTACAATCAACATAGACAAGCAAGATACTATCAGGTACTAAGTTCATGATAAATTTAAGTTCAATTAATCATATTACTTAAGAACTCCCACTTAGATAGACATCTCTCTAATCCTCTAAGTGATCATGTGATCCATATCAACTAAACCATAACCGATCATCACGTGAAATGGAGTAGCTTTCAATGGTGAACATCACTATGTTGATCATATCTACTATATGATTCACGCTCGACCTTTCGGTCTTAGTGTTCCGAGGCCATATCTGCATATGCTAGGCTCGTCAAGTTTAACCTGAGTATTCTGCGTGTGCAAAACTGGCTTGCACCCGTTGTAGATGGACGTAGAGCTTATCACACCCGATCATCGCGTGGTGTCTGGGCACGACGAACTTTGGCAATGGTGCATACTCAGGGAGAACACTTTTATCTTGAAATTTAGTGAGAGATCATCTTGTAATGCTACCGTCAATCAAAGCAAGATAAGATGCATAAAAGATAAACATCACATGCAATCAATATAAGTGATATGATATGGACATCATCATCTTGTGCTTGTGATCTCAATCTCCGAAGCACCGTCATGATCACCATCGTCACCGGCGCGACACCTTGATCTCCATCGTAGCATCGTTGTCGTCTCGCCAATCTTATGCTTCCACGACTATCGCTGCCGCTTAGTGATAAAGTAAAGCATTACATGGCGATTACATTGCATACAATAAAGCGACAACCATATGGCTCCTGCCAGTTGCCGATAACTCGGTTACAAAACATGTTCATCTCATACAATAAAATTTAGTATCATGCTTTTGACCATATCACATCACAACATGCCCTGAAAAATCAAGTTAGACGTCCTCTACTTTGTTGTTGCAAGTTTTACGTGGCTGCTACGGGCTGAGCAAGAACCGTTCTTACCTACGCATCAAAACCACAACGATAGTTTGTCAAGTTGGTGTTGTTTTAACCTTCACAAGGATCGGGCGTAGCCACACTCGGTTCAACTAAAGTTGGAGAAACTGACACCCGCCAGCCACCTGTGTGCAAAGCACGTTGGTAGAACCAGTCTCGCGTAAGCGTACGTGTAATGTCGGTCCGGGCCGCTTCATCCAACAATACCGCCGAACCAAAGTATGACATGCTGGTAAGCAGTATGACTTATATCACCCACAACTCACTTGTGTTCTACTCGTGCATATGAAGGAAATATGCCCTAGAGGCAATAATAAAGTTATTATTTATTTCCTTATATCATGATAAATGTTTATTATTCATGCTAGAATTGTATTAACCGAAAACATAATACATGTGTGAATACATAGACAAACAGAGTGTCACTAGTATGCCTCTACTTGACTAGCTCGTTGATCAAAGATGGTTATGTTTCCTAACAATAGACATGAGTTGTCATTTGATTAACGGGGTCACATCATTGGGAGAATGATGTGATTGACTTGACCCATTCCGTTAGCTTAGCACTTGATCATTTAGTTTGTTGCTATTGCTTTCTTCATGACTTATACATGTTCCTATGACTATGAGATTATGAAACTCCCGTTTACCGGAGGAACACTTTGTGTGCTACCAAACGTCACAACGTAACTGGGTGATTATAAAGGTGCTCTACAGGTGTCTCTGAAGGTACTTGTTGGGTTGGCGTATTTCGAGATTAGGATTTGTCACTCCGATTGTCGGAGAGGTATCTCCGGGCCCTCTCGGTAATGCACATCACTTAAGCCTTGCAAGCATTGCAACTAATGAGTTAGTTGCGGGATGATGTATTACAGAACGAGTAAAGAGACTTGCCGGTAACAAGATTGAACTAGGTATTGAGATACCGACGATCGAATCTCGGGCAAGTAACATACCGATGACAAAGGGAACAACGTATGTTGTTATGCGGTTTGACCGATAAAGATCTTCGTAGAATATGTAGGAGCCAATATGAGCATCCAGGTTCCACTATTGGTTATTGACCGGAGACGTGTCTCGGTCATGTCTACATAGTTCTCGAACCCGTAGGGTCCGCATGCTTAACGTTACGATGATAGTTATATTATGAGTTTATATGTTTTGATGTACCGAAGGTTGTTCGGAGTCCCGAGTGTGATCAAGGACATGACGAGGAGTCTCGAAATGGTCAAGACATAAAGATTGATATGTTGGAAGCCTATATTTGGATGTCGGAAGTGTTCCGGGTGAAATCGGGATTTTACCGGAGTACTGGGAGGTTACCGGAACCCCCCGGGGGCTTAATGGGCCTACATGGGCCTTAGTGGAAATAGAGGGCAACAAGGGAAGTGTGGGGCGTGCCCTCAAGGCCCAAACCGAATTTGTTTAGGGCAAGGGGGCTGGCCCCCTCTTTCCTTCTTCCCCTCTTTGTTTCCTTCTCCCGAATCCTATTCCAACTAGGAAAGGGGGGAGTCCTACTCCCGGTGGGAGTAGGACTCCTCCTGGCGCGCCCTCTCCCTGGCCGGCCGCACCCCTGAGGGAGTCCTGGATTAGGAGGCCTCCGGACAGCCGGACTATATCCTTTGGCCGGACTGTTGGACTATGAAGATACAAGATTGAAGACTTCATCTCATGTCCGGATGGGACTCTACTTGGCGTGGAAGGCAAGCTAGGCAGTACGGATATGGATATCTCCTCCTTTGTAACCGACCTTGTGTAACCCTAACCCTCTCTGGTGTCTATATAAACCAGAGGGTTTAGTCCGTAGGACAACAGACAATGATACCATAGGCTAGCTTCTAGGGTTTAGCCTCTCTGATCTCGTGGTAGATCTACTCTTGTACTACCCATATCATCAATATTAATCAAGCAGGACGTAGGGTTTTACCTCCATCAAGAGGGCCCGAACCTGGGTAAAACGTCGTGTCCCCTGCCTCCTGTTACCATCCGCCTTAGACGCACAGTTCGGGACCCCCTACCCGAGATCCGCCGGTTTTGACACCGACATTGGTGCTTTCATTGAGAGTTCCTCTCTGTCGTCGCCGTTAAGCTTGATGGCTCCTACGATCATCGATAGCAATGCAGTCCAGGGTGAGACTTGTCTCCCCGGACAGATCTTTGTGTTCGGCGGCTTCGCACTGCGGGCCAACTCGCTTGGCCATCTGGAGCAGATCGAAAGTTATGCCCCTGGCCACCAGGTCAGGTTTGGAAGCTTAAACTACATGGCCGATATCCGCGGAGACTTGATCTTCGACGGATTCGAGCCTCTGCCTTGTGCGTCATGTGGTCACGATGAGTACGATTTAGCTCTACCATCAGACAGTGTTCAGGAGATCGCACCGGCAGCCGCTCCGACCCTCAATTTGGAGCTCGTTGCACCGTCCATGGACGGGGGGATGGACCCCGCCACGGAGGCCTTACCCTCAGCGGCAATCGAGCCAAACATCAACCTTACCCCGCATGAGAGCCGTGTTGTCAGACTGCCGGATCCTTCTCTGGCCACGGACTCCAAACCGCCTGCGCCCGTTCATATCGAATCCAATTGGGCACCGATCATGGAGTATACCTCCATGGATATTTTTCAGCACTCGCCCTTTGGCGACATACTAAACTCATTAAGGTCTCTCTCCTTGTCAGGAGGATCCTGGCCGAACTATGGCTGGCAGGATTGGGATGCGGATGACGAAGAAATTCGCTGCCCACCCACCACCCACTTAGTAGCCACTGTCGACGACTTAACCGACATGCTCGACTTCGACTCTGAAGACATCGACGGTATGGACGACGATGCGGGAGACAAAGAGGAACCACTGCCCATAGGGCACTGGATAGCCACCTCATGATATGATATATACATGGTGGACACACCCAAAGAAGGCAATGGCGACGAGACAGCGGAGGTTGACCCCTCCAAGAAGCAACCTAAGCGCCGACGTCAGCGGCGCCGCTCTAAGTCCCGCCAAAGCAAAAGTGGTGATACCGGCACAGGAGATAATAGCACTCTGGATAGTGCCGAAGATGGCAATAATCCCCTCCGGCACGATTTAGGGCAGGAGGAGGGAGAGGCCAGCCCTCCTGAGAGAGCGGCAAAGGAGGACGATGACAATTACATGCCTCCCTCCGAAGACGAGGCAAGCCTCGACGATGACGAATTTGTCATGCCAGAGGATCCCGTCGAACAAGAGCACTTCAAGCGCCGGCTTATAGCCACAGTAAATAGCCTTAAGAAGAAGCAGCAACAGCTTCAAGCTAATCAAGATCTGCTAGCTGAAAGATGGACTGAAGTCCTGGCGGCCGAGGAATATAAACTCAAACGCCCCTCCAAGAGTTACCCAAAATACAGGTTGCTACCCCGACTGGAGGAAGGAGCGTATGATGCGGCTGATCGGCCACCCCGTGGCCGCGACAGAGAGGCATTCCAGCCAAAAGCTCAGCCTGCACCCCGACGCCATTCAAACAAAAAGGCATGGGGAAATACGCCAGACCTACGAGACTTATTGGAGGACAAAGCAAAACATGCAAGATCGATCTACGGATCACGAGGGTGCGCCACTATGCAAGACGATAAACGTCACGCCGAATACAGTAAAAGTAAATCTGGCTGGGCCGCACACAGCGGGCAAGACTCATTGGAGCTGCATCACGATATAGCCCAGTACAGAGGCGCCACACACCCCTTATGCTTCACAGACGAAGTAATGGATCATCAAATCCCAGAGGGTTTCAAACCTGTAAATATAGAATCATACGACGGCACAATAGATCCTGCGGTATGGATCGAGGATTTACTCTTGCATATCCACATGGCACGCGGTGATGATCTACACGCCATTAAATACCTCCCACTCAAACTCAAAGGACCAGCTCGGCATTGGCTCAATAGCTTGCCAGCAGAGTCCATTGGCTGTTGGGAAGATCTGGAAGCCGCATTCCTCGACAACTTTCAGGGCACTTATCTGCGACCACCAGATGCCGATGACTTGAGCCACATAATTCAGCAGCCAGAGGAATCGGCCAGGCAATTCTGGACACGGTTCCTAACAAAGAAAAATCAAATTGTCAACTATCCGGATGCGGAGGCCCTAGCAGCTTTCAAGCACAACATCCGTGACGAATGGCTAGCCCCGCACCTTGGTCAGAAAAAGCCGAAATCTATAGCAGCCCTCACGACACTCATGACCCGCTTTTGTGCAGGAGAAGACAGCTGGCTGGCTCGCAGTAATAACATATCAAAGAACCATGGTACTTCGGATACCAAGGACGGCAGTAACAGGTCACGTCGCAACAAACATAAGCGCCCCATTAACAGTGACAATACCGAGGATACGATAGTCAATGCCGGATTCAAAGGCTCTAAACCCGGTCAGCGGAAAAAGCCATTTAAAAGAAGCACTCCAGGGCCGTCCAGTTTGGACCATATACTCGATCGCTCGTGTCAAATACACGGCACCCCCGACAAGCCAGCCAACCACACCAATAGGGATTGTTGGGTGTTCAAGTAGGCCGACAAGTTAATTACCCAAAACAAAGATAAGGGGCCACATAGCGATGACGAGGAGGAGCCCCGGCAGCCGAATACCGGAGGACAGAAGAGGTTCCCCCCCACAAGTGCGGACGGTGAACATGATATACGCAACCCACATCCCCAAGAGGGAGCGGAAGCGTGCGCTCAGGGACGTATATGCGTTGGAGCCAGTCGCCCCAAAGTTCAACCCATGGTCCTCCTGTCCGATCACCTTCGATCGCAGGGACCACCCCACTAGTATCTGTCATGGCGGATTCGCCGCACTGGTCTTAGACCCAATTATTGACGGATTTCACCTCACTCGAGTCCTTATGGATGGCGGCAGCAGCCTGAACCTGCTTTACCAGGACACAGTGCGCAAAATGGGTATAGACCCCTCAAGGATCAAACCCACAAAAACGACCTTTAAAGGCGTCATACCAAGTATAGAGGCCCATTGCACAGGCTCAGTCACACTGGAAGTGGTCTTCGGATCCCCGGATAACTTCCGAAGCGAAGAGTTAATCTTCGATATAGTCCCGTTCCGCAGTGGTTATCATGAACTGCTCGGGCGAACCACATTTGCGAGATTCAATGCGGTACCGCATTATGCATACCTCACGCTCAAGATGCCAGGACCTCAGGGGGTCATTACAGTTAATGGAAACACAGAGCGCTCTCTCCGAACGGAGGAGCACACTGTGGCCCTCGCAGCGGAAGCACAAAGCAACCTCTTAAGGCAAGCCACTAGTTCGATGTTCAAGGACCCGAACACATTCAAGCATGCCCGGAGTAATCGGCAACTAGACCGCCTGGCACGTTCCGAGCTCGCATAGCAGTGCAGCCCCCACCCCGGCCCAAGCCAAACAGCAAAATCCGTGCCACGCGTACATAATTACGCATTAAAAATACCATGGGCACAGGTGGGGAGGGGGGCACAACTACGGCACGCCCCAAGACGCGGCTTAAACCGCACTAGGGGCTTCCCGCTTTGTTATTTTTCTTTCAGGACATTAATCTCTGGAAACCCTGTCCGGTAGCATGATTGCCGAACACATGATGCAGCAACCAATGAGGCAGAAAGCTACATCACAAAATGGAACTCCCGGGTGGATTACGATAACGAGTGAAATACTTGCCTTAACATTATTCCTCAGCTTGCCCTTGGAGGGGATATAGTCCTACTTTTTGCTTATTGCACTGCATGTATCATTCCACTTTAACGCACCTTTTTGAATAAACAATACATAGCATTACGACTATTATTGCATTCTTCCTTTTATATATATATATATGTGTGTGTGTGTGTGTGTGTGTGTGTGTGTGTGTGTTCATTAATGACACCTTGCAACCGTACACTTTGGTACGGCCAATACACCAAGGGCTTAAGTACCCCACAATATGGTGTGAGAAGTCCGAACACTTTCGCAAGTGCGACACCCTGAACTTATAGCATTATATGCATCAGCTCCGAATCATGTCTTTGGTCAATAGTTGGGTTTGCCCGGCTCCCATGTTTTGGTACCTTACGTTCCGCTATATCGGCTAAGGTAGCACTGGGAGAACTACTGCAATTGTGCCCCGGTTCAGTTGGGCTAAACACCTCAGTAGAGAAAGCTAAAACTGACTGTCATGATAAGGCGAGAGACTGGTCGCTGTTCGAGAGGTTTTCGAGTCCCTGAAGACTTATGCCGCTTAGAGCGAGGAGTCGGCCCTGTCCGGCTTAAGGCGTGTATCGCGCCCCGAATTCGGCTTTCCGAATACCAGGGGCTTCGCCGAAATTTAAAATTATAGAATTCTATGGCTAAGTGAGAGTGATAAAGCATTATTAGTCTGATTGCCTTGTTCATTGTGCCGAGCACCTCCCTCGAAGGACCCAAAAATGGGAACAAGAGTGCTCAGGTTTATCCCGAACACCCCAGCACTCGTGGCATGGGGGCAGAAGCCGACGACTAGCCATCTCTCAGATTTGATAAACGGTCGAACAGAAGGTAATATTTTAAATTCAAACAAGCGTTGCATAGCGCATATGAAACAGGTTTTCAGCATACAGGATTACACGAGCAAGTTCATTCAAATATTACATCTTTCATACACTCGTCCGCTAGGAGACGGGCACCCTTTTGGACACCCTCATAGTACATCTCGGGGTGGCGATGCTCCTTGCCCGCCGGCGGCCCTTCCTTGATCAGCTTCACGGTGTCTAGCTTGGCCCATTGCACCTTCACACAGGCAAAAGCCCGGCGTGCACCTTCAATGCAGACGGACCGCTTGACGACTTCCAGCCGTGGGCAGGCATCCACAAGCCGCCTCACCAGGCTGAAGTAGCTGTTTGGAAGGGCGTCGCCAGGCCACAGCCGGACTATAAAGCCCTTCATGGCCTGTTCGGCCGCCTTGTGTAGCTCGACTAGCTGCTTTAGTTGGTCTCTCATAGGCACCGGGTGTTCGGTCCCAGTATATTAGGCCCAAAACAACTTCTTCGTTGAGCTTCCCTCCTCGGCCTGGTAAAAAGTTGTGGCATCTGACACGCTGCGGGGAAAATCTGCGAATGCTCCTGGAGAGCTCCGGATTTGGGTAAGTAACAGGTAATTTACTTTCACATGCTTGCTTTGCATATAGAATGCCTTACCCGCCGCTATCTTCTTCATCACATCAATCTCCTGGAGGGCCTTCTGGGCTTCAGCCTTGGCATTTTTCGCACTTTCGAGGGCTGCGGCAAGCTCGGACTCTCGCATCTTCGAGTCACGCTCCAACGCCTCATGCTTCGACACAAGAGCTTGGAGCTCTTGCTGCACCTCGCCCACCCGTGCCTCCGGCCTTTCCCGCTCGGTGCGCTCCTTGGCTGCTTTGTCTTCGGCCTCGAATAGCACTCACTTCAGGGTCGCCACCTCGGTCGTGGCCCCTGGCAAATTTACGATAATCCTATCATTTTGCAATCGCGTCTTATTTTTTATATACATATCTATAGACATGGTATTACTTACCCTTGTTCTCCTCGAGCTGCCTCTTAGCAAGGCCGAGCTCTTTCTTGGAACCCTCGAGGTCCTGCTTCAGTGCGGCGACCTCCGCAGTCAGTGCGGCAGATGCCAGTAGCGAAGCCTGCATACACATATTGACATACTTATATTAGACTCCTGCGATATTGTTTGATCCTCTATTCGGCTTTTATTTTCAAACATCGAACAGAGCATCAGGGGCTACTATCTATGCGGTAATATTTTTCCTATATTTCAAACACTTACCTCAAAGCCTGTTAGAATGCTGGCACAGGCTTCAGTCAATCCGCTCTTGGCGGACTGAACCTTCTGGACCACCGCACTCATAATAGTGCGGTGCTCTTCGTCGATGGAAGCGATGCGAAGCGCTCCCAGCAGATTGTCCGGTGCCTCTGGTTGGACAGAGGTCACCGGCACAGGCGTCTTGCCCCTTTTGGAAGGAGGCTGCCTGCCTGAGTCCGGAACCATTGGAGGTTCCGGCGCGGTGTTCGGCTGAGGGCCAAACTTGGAGCCCTCGGGAGCCTTGCTCCCCCTGCTCCCGGAGTCCGGAAGGTCACCTCGAGGTGCCTCCAGGACTGTCTCCCCTTGACCCGGTGCCTCTTGAGACAATACCTCGGCGTTGTCCGTAGGGCAAGGGGAGGTGGCGGTCGGAAGTGGATTGCTATCCATATCCGACGAGCCCAGGGAGCCGTCCGACGATACGTCGATACGGGCTCGTGGCGGTCTGCATAATCATAATTGGGCGTTAGGAGAAGCAGTGCGGCAAAGGAATGCTATGAGTTACTCTGGTATCTGAATACTTAAGACTTCGCCAGGGGCTTGGCCCTGAGCAGCCACTCGTCTTCGCCTTCGGTGGCGGTGGTGGAGTAATCCGGAAGGAGAGTCCTTCCCTTCTTGGACCCTTCGCCCCCCCCCCCCCCGGTTGGGGCGGCCTTCCTTTTCTTGTCTCCCCCAACTGAAGGGGGAGCATCTTCTTCTTCCTCCTCGTCTTTGGGGGAGGAGTGTGCCGCAGAGTTATCGGACGATGAGTCCGATAACACCTGGCGTTGGGAACTCTTTAGGGTTCCCTTGGCCTTCTTGGTCTTCTCTGGCACCTTGTAAGGAGCCGGAGTCAGCATCTCCGTCAGGAGAGCGTTTGCTGGGCCTTCGGGCAAAGGAGCCGGACAGTCGATCTGTTCGGACGTTTCCTGCCAGTCCTGTCAAAGGTACGGGAGCTTAGATCCTGCATAGAGTCAAACTACGAAAAACAAGTACCCTGTAAGAGGTAAAACAGCTTACCGCGCTGGCTTGGCGCTTCGCGCAGAATCCGTGATCCTCGGTAGTGGGAGGGGGAACCTCGGCGCCCTTGAATAGCACCTTCCAGGCATCCTTGTGTGTTGTGTCAAAGAGCCTGTTCAGAGTTTGGTGCTGGGCCGGGTCGAACTCCCACAAGTTGAAAGCCCGTTGTTGACACGGGAGGATCCGGCGGATGAGCATGACCTGGACTACGTTGACGAGTTTGAGCTTCTTGCTCACCATGTTTTGGATACATGTTTGGAGTCCGGTCAGCTCCCCCGAACTACCCCAAGACAGGCCCTTCTCTTGCCAGGAGGTGAGCCGCGTGGGGATGCCAGATCGGAACTCAGGGGCCGCTGCCCATGCAGGGTCACGCGGCTCGGTGATGTACCACCCCGATTGCCACCCCTTTATGGTCTCCACGAAGGAGCCCTCGAGCCATGTGACGATGGGCATCTTGCCCACCATGGCGCCTCCGCACTCCGCCTGGCGGCCGCTCACAACCTTTGGCTTGACATTGAAGGTCTTCAGCCATAAGCCGAAGTGGGGCTTGATGCAGAGGAAGGCCTCGCACATGACGATAAACGCCGAGATGTTGAGGATGAAGTTCGGGGCCAGATCGTGGAAATCCAGGCTGTAGTAGAACATGAGCCCCCGGACGAATGGGTGGAGAGGGAATCCCAGTCCGTGGAGGAAATGGGTAAGGAACACTACCCTCTCGTGGGGCCTGGGGGTGGGGATGAGCTGCCCCTCATCTGGGAGCCGGTGCGTGATGTCGTCGGGCAGGTATCCGGCTCTCCTCAGCTTCTTGATGTGTCCCTCCGTGACAGAGGAGACCATCCACCTGCCTCCCGCTCCGGACATGGTTGGAGAAGGTTGAGGTGGGAAATGTGGACTTGGGCGCTGGAGCTCGAGTGTGCGAAAATGGATGAGCAAAGGAGGAAGAAGGCGTGGATGAAAAGGTGAATCCTTGTCCCTTTATATGGGCGGCCGAAACTATGCGCCACCACTAGACTGGTAAAACTCGCTTATCCCCCAAGCACCGCAATCGATGGCACGGTTGGGTTACCCACGCCCATATTGATGAGAATCATGTAATAAGGGGAACACGATCTCTGCTTTGACAAGACGTGTCAAGAAACTGCCTCGCGTTGTGTGCGGGGCTAGTTAAAGGAAACGGTTCGAATAATTACCGGGCCATGGCATAATGTCATGTTGCCAAAACGTGTCAGTAGATTAGATTTGTGGAAATATTATTCTCTCTATGGTGGCATGTGGAACTTATTTTGCAGGGTCAGACACTATCCTTGTATTCAAATTCTTCCGTGATGTATTTGGAGGAGGAACCCGCCTTGCAATGTCGAAGACAATACTGCGCGCCGGACTCATCGTCATTGAAGCCTGGTTCAGGGGCTACTGAGGGAGTCCTGGATTAGGGGGTCTCCGGACAGCCGAACTATATCCTTTGGCCGGACTGTTGGACTATGAAGATACAAGATTGAAGACTTCGTCTCGTGTCCGGATGGGACTCTACTTGGCGTGGAAGGCAAGCTAGGCAGTACGGATATGGATATCTCCTCCTTTGTAACCGACCTTGTGTAACCCTAACCCTCTCCGGTGTCTATATAAACCAGAGGGTTTAGTCCGTAGGACAACAGACAATGATACCATAGGCTAGCTTCTAGGGTTTAGCCTCTCTGATCTCGTGGTAGATCTACTCTTGTACTACCCATATCATCAATATTAATCAAGCAGGACGTAGGGTTTTACCTCCATCAAGAGGGCCCAAACCTGGGTAAAACATCGTGTCCCCTGGCTCCTGTTACCATCCGCCTTAGACGCACAGTTTGGGACCCCCTACCCGAGATCCGCTGGTTTTGACACCGACACCCCCCCTTGCTCCTTTATATACGGGGGCAGGGGGCACCCCATAGACACAATAGTTGATATCTTGATCTCTTAGCCGTGTGCGATGCCCCCCTCCACCATAGCCCACCTCGATAATACTATACCAGTGCTTAGGCAAAGCCCTGTGTCGGTAGAACATCAACATCATCACCACGCCGTCGTGCTGACAAAACTCTCCCTCAACACTTGGCTGGATCGGAGTTCGAGGGACGTCATCGGGCTGAACGTGTGCTGAACTCGGAGGTGCCGTACGTTCGGTACTTGATCGGTCGGATCGTAAAGACGTACGACTACATCAACCGTGTTGTGCTAATGCTTCCACTTTCGGTCTATGAGGGTACGTGGACAACACTCTCCCCTCTCATTGCTATGCATCACCATGATCTTGCATGTGCGTAGGAAAATTTTGAAATTACTACGTTCCCCAATAGTGGCATCCGAGCCAGGTTTTATGCGTAGATGTCATATGCACGAGTAGAACACAAGTGAGTTGTGGGCGACATAAGTCATACTGCTTACCAGCATGTCATACTTTGGTTCGGCGGTATTGTTGGATGAAGCGGCCCGGACCGACATTACGCGTATGCTTACGCGAGACTGGTTCTATCGACGTGCTTTGCACACAGGTGGCTGGCGGGTGTCAGTTTCTCCAACTTTAGTTGAACCAAGTGTGGCTACGCCCGGTCCTTGCGAAGGTTAAAACAGCACCAACTTGACAAACTATCGTTGTGGTTTTGATGCGTAGGTAAGAATGGTTCTTGCTAAGCCCGTAGCAGCCACGTAAAACTTGCAACAACAAAGTAGAGGACGTCTAACTTGTTTTTGCAGGGCATGTTGTGATGTGATATGGTCAAGACATGATGCTAAATTTTATTGTATGAGATGATCATGTTTTGTAACCGAGTTATCAGCAACTGGCAGGAGCCATATGGTTGTCGCTTTATTGTATGCAATGCAATCGCCCTGTAATGCTTTACTTTATCACTAAGCGGTAGCGATAGTCATGGAAGCATAAGATTGGCGAGACGACAATGATGCTACGATGGAGATCAAGGTGTCGCGCCGGTGATGATCATGACGGTGCTTCGAAGATGGAGATCACAAGCACAAGATGATGATGGCCATATCATATCACTTATATTGATTGCATGTGATGTTTATCTTTTATGCATCTTATCTTGCTTTGATTGATGATAACATTATAAGATGATTTCTCACTAAATTATCAAGGTACAAGTGTTCTCCCTGAGTATGCACCGTTGCGAAAGTTCTTCGTGCTGAGACACCACGTGATAATCGGGTGTGATAGGCTCTACGTTCAAATACAACGGGTGCAAAATAGTTGCACACGCGGAATACTCAGGTTAAACTTGACGAGCCTAGCATATAACAGATATGGCCTCGGAACACTGAGACCGAAAGGTCGAGCGTGAATCATATAGTAGATATGATCAACATAGTGATGTTCACCATTGAAACTACTCCATCTCATGTGGTGATCAGACATGGTTTAGTTGATATGGATCACGTGATCACTTAGAGGATTAGAGGGATGTCTATCTAAGTGGGGGTTCTTAAGTAATATGATTAATTGAACTTTAATTTATCATGAACTTAGTCATGGTAGTATTAGCATATCTATGTTGTAGATCAATAGCTCGCGATGTTGCTTCCCGTTTATTGTGTTCCTAGAGAAAAACTATGTTGAAAAATGTTAGTAGCAATGATGCGGATTGGATCCGTGTTCTGAGGTTTATCCTCATTGTTGCACAGAAGAATTATGTCCTTGATGCACCGCTAGGTGACAAACCTATTGCAGGAGTAGATGCAGATGTTATGAACGTTTGGCTAGCTCAATATGATGACTACTTGATAGTTTAGTGCACCATGCTTAACGGCTTAGAATCGGGACTTCAAAGACGTTTTGAACGTCATGGACCATATGCGATGTTCCAGGAGTTGAAGTTAATATTTCAAGTAAATACCCGAGTTGAGAGATATGAAGTCTCCAACAAGTTCTATAGCTAAAAGATGGAGGAGAATAGCTCAAGCAGTGAGCATGTGCTCAGATTGTCTAGGTGCTACAATCGCTTGAATCAAGTGGGACTTAATCTTCCAGATAAAATAGTGATTGACAGAATTCTCTAGTCACCATCACCAAGTTAGTAGAACTTCGTGATGAACTATAATATGCAAGGGATAACGGAAACGATTCCCAAGCTCTTCGTGATGTTGAAATCGATGAAGGTAGAAATCAAGAAAAGCATCAAGTGTTGATGGTAAACAAAACCACTAGTTTCAAGTAAAGGGACAAAGGGAAGAAAGGGGAACTTCAAGAAGAACGAAAAACAAGTTGCTGCTCAAGTGAAAAAACCCAAGTCTGGACCTAAGCCTGAAACTGAGCGCTTCTACTGCAAAGGGACTGGTTATTGGAAGCGGAACTACCTCAAGTAATTGGCGGATAAGAAGGATGGCAAAGTGAACATAGGTATATTTGATATACATGTTATGGATGTGTACTTTACTAATGTTTATAGCAACCCCTTAGTATTTGATACTAGTTCAGTTGCTAAGAATAGTAACTCGAAACGAGAGTTGCAGAATGAACAGAGACTAGTTAAGGGTGAAGTGACGATGTGTATTGGAAATGGTTCCAAGATTGATATGATCATCATCGCACACTCCCTATACTTTCGGGATTAGTGTTAAACCTAAAATAAATGTTATTTAGTGTTTGCGTTGAGCATGAATATGATTGGATCATGTTTATTGCAATACGGTTATTCATGTAAGTTAGAGAATAATTGTTGTTCTGTTTACATGAATAAAACCTTCTATGGTCATACACCCAATGAAAATGGTTTGTTGGATCTCGATCGTGGTGATACACATTTTTTATAATATTGAAGCCAAAATATGCAAAGTTAATAATGATAGTGCAACTTATTTGTGGCACTATCGTTTAGGTCATATTGGTGTAAATTGCATGAAGAAAATCCATGCTGATGGGCTTTTGGAATCACTTGATTATGAATCAGTTGATGCTTGCGAACCATGCCTCATGGGCAAGATGACTAAGACTCCGTTCTCCGGAACAATGGAGCGAGCAACAGATTTGTTGGAAATCATACATATTGATGTATGTGGTCCGATGAATATTGAGGCTCGCGGCAGGTATCATTATTTTTTGATCTTCACAGATGATTTGAGCAGATATGAGTATATCTACTTGATGAAACACAAGTCTGAAACATTTGAAAAGTTCAAAGAATTTCAGAGTGAAGAGGAGAATCATCGTAACAAAAATAAAAGTTTCTACGATATGATTACAGAAGTAAAATATTCGAGTTACGAGTTTGGCCTTTAGTTAAAACAATGTGAAATAGTTTCACCACTCATGCTACCTAGAACACCACAGTGTAATGGTGTGTCCGAACATCGTAACCGTACTTTATTAGATATGGTGCGATCTATGATGTCTCTTACCGATTTACCACTATCGTTTTGGGGTTATGCATTAGAGACAGTTGCATTCACGTTAAAAAGGGCACCATCTAAATCCGTTGAGACGACACCGTATGAACTGTGGTTTGGCAAGAAACCAAAGTTGTCGTTTCTTAAAGTTTGGGGTTGTGATGCTTATGTGAAAAGTTTCATCCTGATAAGCTGAAACCCAAATTGGAAAAGTGTGTCTTCATAGGATACCCAAAAGTTACTGTTGGGTACACCTTCTAGCACAGATCCGAAGGCAAGATATTCGTTGCTAAGAATGGATCCTTTCTAGAGAAGGAGTTTCTCTCCAAAGAAGTGAGTGGGAGGAAAGTAGAACTTGATGAGGTAATTGTACCTGCTCCCTTATTGGAAAGTAGTTCATCACAAAAAATCTGTTCCTGTGACTACTACACCAATTAGTGAGGAAGCTAATGATGATGATCATGTAACTTCAGATCAAGTTACTACCGAACCTCGTAGGTAAACCAGAGTGAGATCCACACCAGAGTGGTACGGTAATCCTGTTCTAGAGGTCATGTTACTTGACCATGACGAACCTACGAACTATGAGGAAGCGATGATGAGCCCAGATTCCGCGAAATGGCTTGAGGCCATGAAATCTGAGATGAGATCCATGTATGAGAACAAAGTATGGACTTTGATTGACTTGCCGATTGATCGGCGATCCATTGAGATTAAATGGATCTTCAAGAGGAAGACGGACGCTGATAGTAGTGTTACTATCTACAAAGCTAGAATTGTCGCAAAAAGGTTTTCGACAGGTTCAAGGTGTTGACTATGATGAGAGTTTCTCACTCGTATCTATGCTTAAGTCTGTCCGAATCATGTTAGCAATTGCCGCATTTTATGAAATCTGGCAAATGGATAACCAAAACTACATTCCTTAATGGATTTATTAAAGAAGAGTTGTATATGATGCAACCAGAAGGTTTTGTCAATCCTAAAGGTACTAACAAAATATGCAAGCTCTAGCGATCCATCTATGGACTGGTGCAAGCATCTCGGAGTTGGAATATACACTTTGATAAGTTGATCAAAGCATATAGTATTATACAAACTTGCGGTGAAGCCTGTATTTACAAGAAAGTGAGTGGGAGCACTACAGCATTTCTGATAAATATATGTGAATGACATATTGTTGATCGGAGATAATGTAGAATTATTCTGCAAAGCATAAAGGAGTGTTTGAAAGGAATTTTTCAAAGGAAGACCTCCGTTAACCTGCTTACATATTGAGCATCAATATCTATAGAGATAGATCGAGATGCTTGATAAGTTTTTTCAATGAGTACATACCTTGACAAGATTTTGAAGTAGTTCAAAATGGAACAGTCAAAGAAAGAGTTCTTGCCTGTGTTACAAGGTGTGAAACTGAGTAAGACTCAAAGCCCGACCACGGCAGAAGATAGAAAGAGAATAAAAGTCTTTCCTTATGCCTTGGCCATAGGTTCTATAAAATATGCCATGTTGTGTACCAGATCTATTGTATACCCTACACTGTTTTGGCAAGGGAGTACAATAGTGATCTAGGAGTAGATCACTGGACAGCGGTCAAAATTATCCTTAGTGGAATAAGGATATGTTTCTCGATTATGGAGGTGACAAAAAGGTTCGTCGTAAAGGGTTACGTCGATGCAAATTTTGACACTGATCCAGATGACTCCAAATCTCAATCTGGATACACATTGAAAGTGGGAGCAATTAGCTAGATTAGCTCCGTGCAGAGCATTGTTGACATAGAAATTTGCAAAATACTTACGGATCTGAATGTGGCAGACCCGTTGACTAAACTTCTCTCACAAGCAAAACATGATCACACCTTAGTACTCTTTGGGTGTTAATCACATAGCAATGTGAACTAGATTATTGACTCTAGTAAACCCTTTGGGTGTTGGTCACATGTCCATGTGAACTATAGGTGTTAATCACATGGTGATATGAACTATTGGTATTAAATCACATGGTGATGTGAACTAGATTATTGACTCTAGTGCAAGTGGGAGACTGAAGGAAATATGCCCTAGAGGCAATAATAAAGTTATTATTTATTTCCTTATATCATGATAAATGTTTATTATTCATGCTAGAATTGTATTAACCGGAAATATAATACATGTGTGAATACATAGACAAACAGAGTGTCACTAGTATGCCTCTACTTGACTAGCTCGTTGATCAAAGATGGTTATGTTTCCTAACCATAGACATGAGTTGTCATTTGATTAACAGGGTCACATCATTAGGAGAATGATGCGATTGACTTGACCCATTCCGTTAGCTTAGCACTTGATCGTTTAGTTTGTTGCTATTGCTTTCTTCATGACTTATACATGTTCCTATGACTATGAGATTATGCAACTCCTGTTTACCAGAGGAACACTTTGTGTGCTACCAAACGTCACAACGTAACTGGGTGATTATAAAGGTGCTCTACAGGTGTCTCCGAAGGTACTTGTTGGGTTGGCGTATTTTGAGATTAGGATTTGTCACTCCGATTGTCGGAGAGGTATCTCTAGGCCCTCTCGGTAATGCACGTCACTTAAGCCTTGCAAGCATTGAAACTAATGAGTTAGTTGCAGGATGATGTATTACGGAACGAGTAAAGAGACTTGCCGGTAACGAGATTGAACAAGGTATTGAGATACCGACGATCGAATCTCGGGCAAGAAACATACCGATGACAAAGGGAACAACGTATGTTGTTATGTGGTTTGACCGATAAAGATCTTCATAGAATATGTAGGAGTCAATATGAGCATCCAGGTTCCGCTATTGGTTATTGACCGGAGACGTGTCTCGGTCATGTCTACATAGTTCTCGAACCCGTAGGGTCCGCACGCTTAACGTTACGATGACATTTATATTATGAGTTTATATGTTTTGATGTACCGAAGGTTGTTCGGAGTCCCAGATGTGATCAAGTACATGACGAGGAGTCTTGAAATGGTCGAGACATAAGGATTGATATATTGGAAGCCTATATTTGGATGTCGGAAGTGTTCCTGGTGAAATCGAGATTTTACCGGAGTACCGGGAGGTTACCGGAACCCCCCAGGGGCTTAATGGGCCTACATGGGCCTTAGTGGAAATAGAGGGCAGCAAGGGAAGTGTGGGGAGCCCCCCCCCCCCCAAGGCCCAAACCGAATTGGTTTAGGGCAAGGGGGCGGCCCCCTCTTTCCTTCTTCCCCTCTTTCTTTCCTTCTCCTGAATCCTATTCCAACTAGGAAAGGGGGAGTCCTACTCCCGGTGGGAGTAGGACTCCTCCTGGCGCGCCCTCTCCCTGGCCGGCCACACACCCCCCCTTGCTCCTTTATATACGGGGGCAGGGGGCACCCCATAGACACAACAGTTGATCTCTTGATCTCTTAGCCGTGTGCGGTGCCCCCCTCCACCATAGTCCACCTCGATAATACTGTAGCGGTGCTTAGGCGAAGCCTTGCGTCGGTAGAACATCAACATCGTCACCCTGCCGTCGTGCTGACGAAACTCTCCCTCAACACTCGGCTGGATCGGAGTTCGAGGGATGTCATCGGGCTGAACGTGTGCTGAACTTGGAGGTGTCGTACGTTCGGTACTTAATCTGTCGGATCGTAAAGACGTACGACTACATCAACCGCGTTGTGCTAACGCTTCCGCTTTCGGTCTACGATGGTACATGGACAAAACTCTCCCCTCTCGTTGCTATGCATCACCATGATCTTGCGTGTGCGTAGGAAATTTTTGAAATTACTACATTCCCCAACAGCATATGACATCTACGCATAAAACCAGGCTCAGATGCCACTGTTGGGGAACATAGTAATTTCAAAAAAAATCCTACGCACACGCAAGATCATGGTGATGCATAGCAACAAGAGGGGAGAGTGTTGTCCATGTACCCTCATAGACCGAAAGCGGAAGCGTTAGCACAACACGGTTGATGTAGTCATACGTCTTCATGATCCGACCGATCAAGTATCGAACGCACGGCACCTCCGAGTTCAGCACACGTTCAGCCCGATGACGTCCCTCGAAGTCTGATCCAGCCGAGTGTTGAGGGAGAGTTTCGTTAGCACGACAGTGTGGTGATGATGATAATGTTCTACCGACGCAGGGCTTCGCCTAAGCACCGCTACAGTATTATCGAGGTGGACTATGGTGGAGGGGGGCACCGCACACGGCTAAAAGATCAAATCAATTGTTGTGCCTATGGGGTTCCCCTGCCCCCGTATATAAAGGAGCAAGGGGGAGGTGTGGCCGGCCAGGAGGAGGCGCGCCAGGAGGAGTACTACTCCCACCGGGAGTAGGACTCCCTCCCTTCCTTGTTGGATTAGGAGAAGGGGGGAAAGAGGAGGGAGAGAGGAAGGAAAGCTCCCCCCTCTCTGTTGGAAATATGCCCTAGAGGCAATAATAAATTGATTATTATTATATTTCCTTGTTCATGATAATCGTTTATTATCCATGCTAGAATTGTATTGATAGGAAACTCAGATACATGTGTGGATACATAGACAACACCATGTCCCTAGTAAGCCTCTAGTTGACTAGCTCGTTGATCAATAGATGGTTACGGTTTCCTGACCATGGACATTGGATGTCGTTGATAACGAGATCACATCATTAGGAGAATGATGTGATGGACAAGACCCAATCCTAAGCATAGCACTAGATCGTGTAGTTCGTATGCTAAAGCTTTTCTAATGTCAAGTATCATTTCCTTAGACCATGAGATTGTGCAACTCCCGGATACCGTAGGAGTGCTTTGGGTGTGCCAAACGTCACAACGTAACTGGGTGACTATAAAGGTGCACTACGGGTATCTCCGAAAGTGTCTGTTGGGTTGGCACGAATCGAGACTGGGATTTGTCACTCCGTATGATGGAGAGGTATCTCTGGGCCCACTCGGTAGGACATCATCATAATGTGCACAATGTGATCAAGGATTTGATCACGGGATGATGTGTTACGGAACGAGTAAAGAGACTTGTCGGTAACGAGATTGAACAAAGGTATCGGGATACCGACGATCAAATCTCGGGCAAGTATCATACCGATAGACAAAGGGAATTGCATACGGGATTGATTAAGTCCTTGACATCGTGGTTCATCCGATGAGATCATCGTGGAACATGTGGGAGCCAACATGGGTATCCAGATCCCACTGTTGGTTATTGACCGGAGAACGTCTCGGTCATGTCTGCATGTCTCCCGAACCCGTAGGGTCTACACACTTAAGGTTCGATGACGCTAGGGTTATAAAGGAAGTTTGTATGTGGTTACCGAATGTTGTTCGGAGTCCCGGATGAGATCCCGGACGTCACGAGGAGTTCCGGAATGGTCCGGAGGTAAAGATTTATATATGGGAAGTCCTGTTTTGGTCACCGGACAAGTTTCAGGGTCACCGGTATTGTACCGGGACCACCGGAAGGGTCCCGGGGGTCCACCGGGTGGGGCCACCTGCCCCCGGGGGCCACATGGGCTGTAGGGGTGTGCACCTTGGCCTATATGGGCCAAGGGCACCAGCCCCAAGAGGCCCATGCGCCAAAGGATAAGGAAAGGAAGAGTCCTAAAGGGGGAAGGCACCTCCGAGGTGCCTTGGGGAGGAGGGACTCCTCCTAGCCGCACCCTTCCTTGGAGGAAGGGCCAAGGCTGCGCCTCCCCCCTCTCCCTTGTCCCTATATATATGTGGGGGGTGGGAGGGTAGCCATACCAATGTTCTGGTGCAGCCCTCCCCTTCTCCCAAGTCCTTCTCCTCTCTCGTGGTGCTTGGCGAAGCCCTGCAGGATTGCCACGCTCCTCCACCACCACCTCGCCGTTGTGCTGCTGCTGGATGGAGTCTTCCTCAACCTCTCCCTCTCTCCTTGCTGGATCAAGGCGTGGGAGACGTCACCGGGCTGTACGTGTGTTGAACGCGGAGGTGCCGTCCGTTCGGCACTTGGTCATCGGTGATTTGGATCACGACGAGTACGACTCCATCAACCCCGTTCACTTGAACACTTCCGCTTAGCGATCTACAAGGGTATGTAGATGCACTCTCCTTCCCCTCATTGCTGGTCTCTCCATAGATAGATCTTGGTGACACGTAGGAAAATTTTGAATTTTTGCTACGTTCCCCACAGTGGCATCATGAGCTAGGTCTATTGCGTAGATTCTATGCACGAGTAGAACACAAAGTAGTTGTGGGTGTTGATTTTGTCAATTTACTTACCGTTACTAGTCCAATCTTGTTTCGACGGTATTGTGGGATGAAGCGGCCCGGACCAACCTTACACGTACGCTTGCGTGAGACCGGTTTCACCGACAAACATGCACTACTTGCATAAGGTGGCTGGCGGGTGTCTGTCTCTCCCACTTTAGTCGGATCGGATTCGATGAAAAGGGTCCTTATGAAGGGTAAATAGCAATTGGCATATCACGTTGTGCTCTTTGCGTAGGTAAGAAATGTTCTTGCTAGAAACCCATAGCAGCCACATAAAACATGCAAACAACAATTAGAGGACGTCTAACTTGTTTTTGCAGGGTATGCTATGTGATGTGATATGGCCAAAAGGATGTGATGAATGATATATGTGATGTATGAGATTGATCATGTTCTTGTAATAGGAATCACGACTTGCATGTCGATGAGTATGACAACCGGCAGGAGCCATAGGAGTTGTCTTTATTTATTTATGACCCGCGTGTCAACATAAACGTCATGTAATTACTTTACTTTATTGCTAACCGTTAGCTGTAGTAGTAGAAGTAATAGTTGGCGTGACAACTTCATGAAGACACGATGATGGAGATCATGATGATGGAGATCATGGTGTCATGCCAGTGATGATGATGATCATGGAGCCCCGAAGATGGAGATCGAAAGGAGCAAAGTGATGATGGCCATATCATGTCACCTTTTGATTGCATGTGATGTTTATCATGTTTTTGCATCTTGTTTGCTTAGAACGACGGTAGTAAATAAGATGATCCCTCATTAAAATTTCAAGAAAGTGTTCCCCCTAACTGTGCACCGTTGCGACAGTTCGTTGTTTCAAAGCACCACGTGATGATCGGGTGTTTGATTCTAACGTTCACATACAACGGGTGTAAGACAGATTTACACATGCAAACACTTAGGTTGACTTGACGAGCCTAGCATGTGTACAGACATGGCCTCGGAACACAGAAGACCGAAAGGTCGAGCATGAGTCGTATGGTAGATACGATCAACATGAAGATGTTCACCGATGTTGACTAGTCCGTCTCACGTGATGATCGGACACGGCCTAGTTGACTTGGATCATGTAATCACTTAGATGACTAGAGGGATGTCTATCTGAGTGGGAGTTCATAAGATGAACTTGTTTATCCTGAACATAGTCAAAAAGGATTTTGCAAATTATGTAGTAGCTCGCGCTTTAGTTCTACTGTTTAGATATGTTCCTAGAGAAAAATTAGTTGAGAGTTGATAGTAGCAATTATGCGGACTAGGTCCGTAAACTGAGGATTGTCCTCATTGCTTCTTAGAAGGCTTATGTCCTTAATGCACTGCTCAATGTGCTGAACCTCGAACGTCGTCTGTGGATGTTGCGAACATCTGACATACACGTTTTGATAACTACATGATAGTTCAGTTAAACGGTTTAGAGTTGAGGCACCGAAGATGATTTTGAAACGTCGCGAAACATATGAGATGTTTTGAGGGCTGAAATTGGGATTTCAGGCTCGTGCCCACGTCAAAAGGTATAAGACCTCCGACGATTTTCTTAGCCTGCAAACTAAGGGAGAAAAGCTCAATTGTTGAGCTTGTGCTCAGATTGTCTGAGTACAACAATCATTTGAATCGAGTGGGAGTTGATCTTCCAGATAAGATAGTGATGTTTCTCCGAAGTCATTACCACCAAGCTGCTAGAGCTTCGTGATGAACTATAACATATCGAGGACATATATGATGATCCTTGAGATATTCGCGATGTTTGACACCAAAGTAGAGATCAAGAAGGAGCATCAATTGTTGATGGTTAGTGAAACCACTAGTTTCAAGAAGGGCAAGGGCAAAAGGGGATGCTTCATGAAACGGCAAATCAGTTGCTGCTCTAGTGAAGAAACCCAAGGTTGAACCCAAACCTGAGACTAAGTGCTTCTGTAATAAGGGGAACAGCTACTGGAGTAGAATTACCCTAGATACTTGGTAGATGAGAAGGCTGTCGATAGAAGTATATTGGATATACATTATGTTAATGTGTACTTTACTAGCACTCCTAGTAGCACAAGGGTATTAGATACTGGTTCGGTTACTAAGTGTTAGTAACTCGAAATAAAAGCTATGGAATAAACGGAGACTAGCTAAAGGTGAGCTGACGATATGTGTTGGAAGTGTTTCCAATGTTGATATGATCAAGCATCGCACACTCCCTCTACCATCGAGATTGGTGTTAAACCTAAATAATTGTTATTTGGTGTTTGCGTTGAGCATAGACATGATTGGATTATGACTATAGCAATACGGTTATTCATTTAAGGAGAATAATTGTTACTCTGTTTATTTGAATAATACCTTTAATGGTCTTACGCCTAAAATGAATGGTTTGTTGAATCTCGATCGTAGTGATACACATGTTCATGCCAAAGATATAGGATAGTAATGATAGTACCACCTACTTGTGGCACTGCCACATAAGTCATATCGGTATAAAACGCATGAAGAAGCTCCATGTTGATGGATCTTTGGACTCACTTGATTTTGAATCACTTGAGACATGCGAACCATGCCTATTGGTATATATGCATGAAGAAACTCCATGCAAATGGACCGTTTGGACTCACTTGATTTTGAATCACTTGAGACATGCAAATCATACCACATGGGCAAGATGACTGAAAGCCTCGGTTTCAGTAAAATGGAACCAGAAAGCAACTTGCTGGAAGTAATACATTTTGATGTATGCAGTCCAATGAGTGTTGAGGCGTGTAGTGGATATCGTTATGTTCTTACTTCACAGATGATTTGAGTAGATGTTGAGTATATTTACTTGATGAATCATGAGTCTGAATTATTGAAAGGTTCAAGTAATTTCAGGGTGAAGTTGAAAGATCATCGTGACAAGAGGATAAAAGATCTATGATATGATCATAGAGATGAATATCTGAATTACGAGTTTGGCACAGAATTAAGACATTGTGGAAATTGTTTCACAACTGATACAGCCTGGAACACCATAGTGTGATGGTGTGTCCGAACATCATAACTGCACCCTATTGGATATGATGCATACCATGATGTCTCTTATCGAATTACCATGATAGTTTATGGGTTAGGCATTAGAGACAACCACATTCACTTTAAATAGGGCACCACGTAATTCCGATGAGATGACATGTATGAACTATGGTTTAGAGAAACCTAAGCTGTCATTTCTTAAAAGTTTGGGGCTGCGACACTTATGTGAAAAAGTTTCAGGCTGATAAGCTCGAACCCAAAGCGGATAAATGCATCTTCATAGGACACCCAAAACAGTTGGGTATACCTCTTGTCTCAGATTCGAAAGCAATAAGGGATTGTTTCTAGAATCGGGTCCTTTCTCGAGGAAAAGTTTCTCTCGAAAGAATTGAGTGGGAGGATGGTGGAGACTTGATGAGGTTATTGAACCGTCTCTTCAACTAGTGTGTGGCAGGGCACAGGAAGTTGTTCCTGTGGCACCTACACCAATTGAAGTGGAAGCTTATGATAGTGATCATGAAACTTCAGATCAAGTCACTACCAAACCTCGTAGGTCGACAAGGATGCGTACTACTTCAAAGTGGTACGTAACCCTGTCTTGGAAGTCATGTTGCTAGACAACAATGAACCTATGAGCTATGGAGAAGTGGTGGTGGGCCTGGATTCCGATAAATGGCTCAAGACCATAAAATCCGAGAGAGGATCCATGTATGAAAATAAAGTGTAGACTTTGGAAGAACTACTTGATGGTCGTAAGGCTGTTGAGTACAGATGGATTTTAAAAGGAAGACGGACAATGATGGTAAATGTCACCATTAAGAAAGCTCGACTTGTCGTTAAGATGTTTCCCGACAAGTTCAAGGAGTTGACTACGATGAGACTTTCTCACTCGTAGCGATGCTAAGAGTCTGTTGGAATTATATTAGCGATTACTGCATTATTTATGAAATCTTGCAGATAGGATGTCGAAACATTGTTTCCTCGACGATTTTCTCGAGGAAAGGTTGTATGTGATACAACCGGAAGGTTTTGTCAATCCTGAAAGATGCTAATAAGTATGCAAAGCTCCAGTAATCCTTTTAAGGACTGGAGTAAGCATCTCGGAGTTGGAATGTACGCTTTGATGAGATGATCAAAGATTTTGGGTTTATACAAAGTTTATGAGAAACTTGTATTTCCAAAGAAGTGAGTGGGAGCACTATAGAATTTCTGATGAGTATATGTTGTTGACATATTATGGATCAGAAATGACGTAGGATTTCTGGAAAGCATATAGGGTTATTTGAAAGTGTTTTTCAATGGAAGGCCTGAATTAAGCTACTTGAACATTGAGCATCAAGATCTATGAGGATAGATCAAAATGCTTAATGGTACTTTCAAATGAGCACATACCTTGACATGATCTTGAAGGTGTTCAAGATGGATCAGTCAAAGAAGGAGTTCTTGCCTGAGTGGTAAGGTATGAAGTTAAGACTTAAAGCTCGACCACTGCAGAATAGAAAGAAAGGACGAAGGTCGTCCCCTATGCTTAAGACATAGGCCCTACAGTATGCTATGATGTGTACCGCACCTGCAATGTGCCTTGCCATGAGTCAGTCAAGGGGTACAAGAGTGATCCAAGAATGGATCACAAGACAGCGGTCAAAGTTATCCTTAGTAACTAGTGGACTAAGGAATTTTCTCGATTATGGAGGTGGTAAAAGAGTTCGTCGTAAAGGGTTACGTCGATGCAAGCTTAACACCTATCCGGATAGCTCTGAGTAGAGATACCGGATACATATAATGGAGCAATAATTTAGAATAGCTCCAAGTAGAACAGTTATTTGGAATGGCTCCAAATGTAGCGTAGTATTTGCATCTAGGAGATGACATAGAGATTTGTAAAGCGCACACGGATCTGAAAGGTTTAGACCCATTGACTATAACCTCTCTCACAAGCATAACATGATCAAACCCAGAACTCATAGAGTGTTAATCACATGGTAAATGTGAACTAGATTATTGACTCTAGTAAACTCTTTGGGTGTTAGTCACATGGGGATGTGACCTTGAGTGTTAATCACATATCGATGTGAACTAGATTATTGACTCTAGTGCAAGTGGGAGACTGTTGGAAATATGCCCTAGAGGCAATAATAAATTGATTATTATTATATTTCCTTGTTCATGATAATCGTTTATTATCCATGCTAGAATTGTATTGATAGGAAACTCAGATACATGTGTGGATACATAGACAACACCATGTCCCTAGTAAGCCTCTAGTTGACTAGCTCATTGATCAATAGATGGTTACGGTTTCCTGACCATGGACATTGGATGTCGTTGATAACGGGATCACATCATTAGGAGAATGATGTGATGGACAAGACCCAATCCTAAGCATAGCACTAGATCGTGTAGTTCGTATGCTAAAGCTTTTCTAATGTCAAGTATCATTTCCTTAGACCATGAGATTGTGCAACTCCCGGATACCGTAGGAGTGCTTTGGGTGTGCCAAACGTCACAACGTAACTGGGTGACTATAAAGGTGCACTACGGGTATCTCCAAAAGTGTCTGTTGGGTTGGCACGAATCGAGACTGGGATTTGTCACTCCGTATGAAGGAGAGGTATCTCTAGGCCCACTCGGTAGGACATCATCATAATGTGCACAATGTGATCAAGGAGTTGATCACGGGATGATGTGTTACGGAACGAGTAAAGAGACTTGCCGGTAACGAGATTGAACAAAGGTATCGGGATACCGACGATCGAATCTCGGGCAAGTATCGTACCGATGGACAAAGGGAATTGCATACGGGATTGATTAAGTCCTTGACATCGTGGTTCATCCGATGATATCATCGTGGAACATGTGGGAGCCAACATGGGTATCCAGATCCCGCTGTTGGTTATTGACCGGAGAACGTCTCGGTCATGTCTGCATGTCTCCCGAACCCGTAGGGTCTACACACTTAAGGTTCGATGACGCTAGAGTTATAAAGGAAGTTTGTATGTGGTTACCGAATGTTGTTCGGAGTCCCGGATGAGATCCCGGACGTCACGAGGAGTT
The DNA here is from genome assembly GCF_002162155.2 of Triticum dicoccoides. NCBI lineage: Eukaryota > Viridiplantae > Streptophyta > Magnoliopsida > Poales > Poaceae > Triticum > Triticum dicoccoides. The sequence continues at coordinate 556,638,669 of NC_041390.1, read as the reverse complement.
CCGGAATGGTCCGGAGGTAAAGATTTATATATGGGAAGTCCTGTTTTGGTCACCGGACAAGTTTCGGGGTCACCGGTATTGTACCGGGACCACCGGAAGGGTCCCGGGGGTCCACCGGGTGGGGCCACCTGACCCGGGGGGGGCCACATGGGCTGTACGAGTGTGCACCTTGGCCTATATGGGCCAAGGGCACCAGCCCCAAGAGGCCCATGCACCAAAGGATAAGGAAAGGAAGAGTCCTAAAGGGGGAAGGCACCTCCGAGGTGCCTTGGGGAGGAGGGACTCCTCCTAGCCGCACCCTTCCTTGGAGGAAGGGCCAAGGCTGTGCCTCCCCCCCTCTCCCTTGTCCCTATATATATATGGGGGGTGGGAGGGCAGCCATACCAATGTTCTGGTGCAGCCCTCCCCTTCTCCCAAGTCCTTCTCCTCTCCCGTGGTGCTTGGCGAAGCCCTGCAGGATTGCCACGCTCCTCCACCACCACCACGTCATTGTGCTGCTGCTGGATGGAGTCTTCCTCAACCTCTCCCTCTCTCCTTGCTGGATCAAGGCGTGGGAGACATCATCGGGCTGTACGTGTGTTGAACGCGGAGGTGCCGTCCGTTCGGCACTTGGTCATCGGTGATTTGGATCACGACGAGTACAACTCCATCAACCCCGTTCACTTGAACGCTTCCGCTTAGCAATCTACAAGGGTATGTAGATGCACTCTCCTTCCCCTCCTTGCTGGTCTCTCCATAGATAGATCTTGGTGACACGTAGGAAAATTTTGAATTTCTGCTACGTTCCCCAACACTCTCCTTGTCCTATTCGGACTAGAGGGGGAGGGGAACGCAGCCCTGCCCTAGCCGCCTCTCCTCTTCTCCACTAAGGCCCACTATGGCCCATTAAGCCCCCGAGGGGTTCCGGTAACCCCTCGGTACTCTGGTAAAATTCCGATTTCACCCGGAACATTTCCGATATCCCAATATAGGCTTCCAATATATCAATCTTCATGTCTCGACCATTTCGAGATTCCTCTTCATGTCTGTGATCACATCCGGGACTCCGAACAACCTTCGGTACATCAAAACTCATAAAATCATAATATAACCGTCATCAAAACTTTAAGCGCGCGGACCCTATGGGTTCGAGAACTATGTAGACATGACCGAGACACGTCTCCGGTCCATAACCAATAGCGGAACCTGGATGCTCATATTGGCTCCCACATATTCTACGAAGATCTTTATCGGTCAGACCGCATAACAACATATGTTGTTCCCTTTGTCATAGGTATGTTACTTGCCCGAGATTCGATCATTGGTATCTCAATACCTAGCTCAATCTCGTTACCGGCAAGTCTCTTTACTCGTTCCGTAATAGATCATCCTGCAACTAACTCATTAGTTGCAATGCTTGCAAGGCTTAAGTGATGTGCATTATCGAGTGGGCCCAGAGATACCTCTCCAACAATCGGAGTGACAAATCCTAATCTCGAAATACGCCAACCCAACAAGTACCTTCGGAGACACCTGTAGAGCTCCTTTATAATCACCCAGTTATGTTGTGACGTTTGGTAGCACACAAAGTGTTCCTCCGGTAAACGGGAGTTGCACAATCTCATAGTCATAGGAACATGTATAAGTCGTGAAGAAAGCAATAGCAACATACTAAATGATTGAGTGCTATGCTAACGGAATGGGTCAAGTCAATCACATCATTCTCCTAATGATGTGATCCCGTTAATCAAATGAAAACTCATGTCTGTGGCTAGGAAACATAACCATCTTTGATCAACGAGCTAGTCAAGTAGAGGCATACTAGTGACACTCTGTTTGTCTATGTATTCACACAAGTATTATGTTTCCGGTTAATACAATTCTAGCATGAATAATAAACATTTATCATGATATAAGGAAATAAATAATAACTTTATTATTGCCTCTAGGGCATATTTCCTTCAGAGGGAATATTTGTTCTGCCTTTAGCTCCTCGTTGGGTTCGACACTCTTACTTATCAAAAACTGTTGTGATCCCCTATACTTGTGGGTTATCAAGACCTTTTTCTGGCGCCGTTGCCGGGGAGTTATGGCGTGGGGTGAATATTCTCGTGTGTGCTTGTTTGCTTTATCACTAAGTAATTTTTATTTGTTGTTCTTAGTTTTTTTTCTATCTTTAGTTATGGGCAGGAAACGCAAAATACCAAAAAAATTAGTTGTACCTACTAAACCAATGGTTGAAGAACCGCTCAAAATCTATCACATTGCTGAAGCTTATTACTTGGATCATCTTCAATCCCTATGTGCTCGTGCTGAAACCCCGACTAGCTTAGTTGAGGGCAAATCTTTAGATGAGCATGCTTGTTTTGTGCGACACCGAATATCTGAAAAAGGGAAAATTTTAGTGGGTCAAATTCATCGTTTTCAATGCTATGCTTGGAATTTATGCGAAATATATGATATTACTTGTTGTTCTGAAAACCCTAAGAAACACCTTCCCTATCAATGTGAGTTTAGTGACAATGGAATCGTATCTTCGTATGCTAAGGGTGTTTATAGTTACTATGATGTTCAACAGATTGAAGAATTTGTTGCTTTTAAGGGTGCTTATGAAATTTCTTCTTTGATTGAAACGTATGATGCTACTCTTTACAAATCTGAAAATTTTGACATACTTAAATATTGCTATGGTAATTATGCTTCTAATGCCTATGTTGAACCATATATTGAGGACTACCCCGCTGTCCAAGAAGAGACTAATATTTTGCAGGAGTCTATGGAAGAAGAAATTGATGAAACTGTGAGCTCATTGGATGTAAAAGATGAGGAGGAGAGCGAAGAACAAAAGGAGGAAGAACGGATTAGCTACCCGTGCCCATCTTCTAATGAGAGTAACTCTTCAACTCATACATTGTTAAATTTCCCTTCGTGCTTACCGAATGATGATTGCTATGATGATTGTTATGATCCCGTTGATTCTCTTGAAATATCCCTTTTTGATGATGCTTGCTATGCTTGTGGCCAAGATGCCAATACGAATTATGCTTATGGAGATGAACTTGCTATAGTTCCTTATGTTAAATATGAAATTGTTGCTATTGCACCCACACATGATAGTCCTATTATATTTTTGAATTCTCCCGACTACACTATATCGGAGAAGTTTGCCCTTATTAAGGATTATATTGATGGGTTGCCTTTTGGTGTTGCACATGATGATTTTGATGAATATAATATGCATGTGCTTGCTGCTCCTACTTGCAACTATTATGAGAGAGGAACTATATCTCCACCTCTCTATGTTTCCAATATGATAAAATTGCAAGAAACTGCTTATGCTATGCATTGGCCTTTACTATGTGTGCATGAATCAAATCATTGTTAATTAAAATTGGCTTTGATATACCTTGGGATCTGGGTGGATCCATTACTTGAGCACTATATGCCTAGCTTAATGGCTTTAAAGAAAGCACTGCCAGGGAGACAACCCGGAAGTTTTAGAGAGTCATTTATTTTTGTTGAGTGCTTTCATATAGTTTAAAAACAACAAAAATAAAGAGGGGAACCCAAAACTTTTTCAAAAAGGAAAGTGAAAGTGAGAAAGACAAGCATTGTTGAAGTGGGAGAGCTCCTTAAACTTTGTTCATGCTCACGGCAACTTTGTGAATCTTGATTACAGAAACTTTTCAACAAAAACAATTATCCCCTTGTACAATTCCATTGTATTATAAAAATAATGTGCCAAGGTTTGCCTTTAGGATGTTTACGATGCTTGTTGGTTTGTACGGTGCAGGACAGAAACTTTGTCTGTAGTGCGTTATTTTACATTTTTTACTGGAACGTCAAATGATTCTGATTCTTTTTGCACTGTCTTTAAATACAAATTTTTTATTTTTCATAATTGTGGTAGAATTTTCCAAGTATCAGAAGTATGGTGAATGTTCAGATTGTTACAGACTGTTCTGTTTTAGACAGATTCTGTTTTTGATGCATAGTTTGCTTGTTTTGATGAAACTAACGATTTATATCAGTGGATTAAGCCATGGAAAAGTTATATTACAGTAGACACAAAGCAAAAACAAAATATGAATTGGTTTGCAATAGTACTTAGAGTAGTGATTTTCTTTATTATACTAATGGATCTTACCGAGTTTTCTGTTGAAGTTTTGTGTGGATGAAGTGTTCGATGATCGAGAAGGTCTCGATGTGAGAAGAAGGAAGAGAGGCAAGAGCTCAAGCTTGGGGATGCCCGAGGCACCCCAAGTAAATATTCAAGGAGACTCAAGCGTCTAAGCTGGGGGATGCCCCGGAAGGCATCCCCTCTTTCTTCAACAAACATCGGTATGTTTTCGGATTCGTTTCGTTCATGTGATATGTGCAATCTTGGAGCATCTTTTGCATTTAGTTTTCATTTTTATTTTATGCACCATGCTTGTATGAGATAGTCCTAGGTTGATTCATAGAATGCTCATTGCACTTCACTTATACCTTTTGAGTATGGCTTTATACAATGTTTCATGTGCTTCGCTTATATCATTTGAAGTTTGGATTGCCTGTTTCTCTTTACATAGAAAACCGCCATTTGTAGAATGCTCTTTTGCTTCACTTATATTTGTTAGAGCACGGGCATATCTTTTGTAGAAAGAATTAAACTATCTTGCTTCACTTATATCTATTTAGAGAGATGACAGGAGCTGGTCATTCACATGGTTAGTCATAAAATCCTACATAAAACTTGTAGATCACTGAATATGATATGTTTGATTCCTTGCAATAGTTTTGCGATATAAAGATGGTGATATTAGAGTCATGCTAGTGGGTATTTGTGGATTGTAGAAATACTTGTGTTGAAGTTTGTGATTCCCGTAGCATACACGTATGGTGAACCGTTATGTGATGAAGTCAGAGCATGATTTATTTATTGATTGTCTTCCTTATGAGTAGCGGTCTGGGACGAGCGATGGTTTTTTCCTACCAATCTATCCCCCTAGGAGCATGCGCGTAGTACTTTTTTTGATGACTAATAAGATTTTTGCGATAAGTATGTGAGTTCTTTATGACTAATGTTGAGTCCATGGATTATACGCACTCTCACCCTTCCACCATTGCTAGCCTCTCTAGTACCACGTAACTTTCGCCGGTACCTTAAACCCACCATATACCTTCCTCAAAACAACCACCATACCTACCTATCATGGCATTCCCATAGCCATTCCGAGATATATTGCCATGCAACTTCCATCATCATCATATACATGACTTGAGCATTCATTGTCATATTGCTTTGCATGACCGTAAGATAGCTAGCATGATATTTTCATGCTTGTCCGTTTTTTGATGTCATTGCTACGCTAGATCATTGCACATCCCGGTACACCACCGGAGGCATTCATATAGAGTCATATCTTTGTTCTAGTATCGAGTTGTAACTAAATAAAAGTGTGATGATCATCATTATTAGAGCATTGTCCCATGTGAGGAAAGGATGATGGAAGCTATGATTCCCTCACAAGTTGGGATGAGTCTCCGGACTTTACAAAAAAAATAAAAGAGGCCAAAGAAGCCCAAATAAAAAAAAGAGGCCAAAGAAGCCCACCAAAAAAACAAAAAAGTTGAGAGAAAAAGAGAGAAGGGGCAATGTTACTATCCTTTTACCACACTTGTGCTTCAGAGAAGCACCATGTTCTTCATATAGAGAGTCTCTTGAGTTATCACTTTCATATACTAGTGGGAATTTTCATTATAGAACTTGGCTTGTATATTCCGATGATGGGCTTCCTCAAACGCCCGAGGTCTTCATGAGCAAGCAAGTTGTATGCACACCCACTTAGTTTTCAGTCTGAGCTTTCATACACTTATAGCTCTTAGTGCATCCATTGCATGGCAATCCCTACTCACTCACATTGATATCTATTGATGGGCATCTCCATAGCCCGTTGATACGCCTAGTTGATGTGAGACTATCTTCTCCTTTTTGTCTTCTCCACAACCACCATTCTATTACCTATAGTGATATGTCCATGGCTCACGCTCATGTATTGCGTGAAAGTTGAAAAGGTTTGAGAACGTCAAAAGTATGAAACAATTGATTGGCTTGTCATCGGGGTTGTGCATTATCTGAATATTTTGTGTGGTGAAGATGGAGCATAGACAGACTATATGATTTTGTAGGGATAACTTTCTTTGGCCATGTTATTTTGAAAAGACATGATTGCTTTATTCATAGGCTTGAAGTATTATTGTTTTTATGTCAAATGATAGACTATTGCTTTGAATCACTCGTGTCTTAATATTCACGCCATGATTAGATACATGATCAAGATTATGCTAGGTAGCATTCCACATAAAAAATTATCTTTTTTTATCATTTACCTACTCGAGGATGAGCAGGAATTAAGCTTGGGGATGCTGATACGTCCCCGTTGTATCTATAATTTTTGATTGTTCCATGCCAATATTATTCAACTTTCATATACTTTTGGCAACTTTTTATACTAGTTTTGGGACTAACATATTGATCCAGTGCCCAGTGCCAGTTCCTGTTTGTTGCATGTTTTTTGTTTCGCAGAATATCCATATCAAACGGAGTCCACATGGGATAAAAACGGACGGAGATTTTTTTGGAATATATGTGATTTTTGGGAAGTGAAATCAACGCGAGACGATGCTCGAGGGGCCCACGAGGCAGGGGGCGCGCCCCTAACCCTCGTTTCCACCCCGTAAGGCGGTTGGTGCCCTTCTTTCGCCGCAAGAAAGCTAACATCTGGATAGAGATCGTGTAAAAATTTCAGCCCAATCGGAGTTACGAATCTCCGGGGATATAAGAAACGATGAAAGGGTAGAATCTGAGAACGCAGAAACAGAGAGAGACAGAGAGACAGATCCAATCTTGGAGGGGCTCTCTCCCCTCCCATGCCATGGAGGCCAAGGACCAGAGGGGAAACCCTTCTCCCATCTAGGGAGGAGGTCAAGCAAGAAGAAGACGAAGGGGCCCCCTCTCCCCTTCTCTTCCGGTGGTGCCGGAACGCTGCCGTGGCCGTCATCATCATCACCGCGATCTACACCAACACCTCCGCCATCTTCACCAACATCTCCATCACCTTCCCCCCTCTATCTACAGCGGTCCACTCTCTCGCAACCCGCTGTACCCTCTACTTGAACATGGTGCTTTGTGCTTCATATTATTATCCAATGATGTGTTGCCATCCTATGATGTGTGAGTAGATTTTCATTGTCCTATCGGTGGTTGATGAATTGTTATGATTGATTTAATTTGCTTGTGGTTCTGTTGCTATCCTTTGGTGCCCATCATATGAGTGCACGCGTGGATCACACCCTAGGGTTAGTTGTATGTTGATAGGACTATGTATTGGAGGGCAAGAGTGACAGAAGCTTCAACCTAGCATAGAAATTGATGCATACGAGATTGGAGGGGGGCAATATATCTTAATGCTATGGTTGGTTTTACCTTAATGAACGTTAGTAGTTGCGGATGCTTGCTAATAGTTCCAATCATAAGTGCATAGAATTCCAAGTCAGGGATGACATGCTAGCAGTGGCCTCTCCCACATAATACTTGCTATCGGTCTAGTAAAGTAGTCAATTGCTTAGGGGCAATTTCGCAACTCCTACCACCACTTTTCCACACTCGCTATATTTACTTTATTGTTTCTTTATCTAAACAGCCCCTACTTTTTATTTACTTGCTCTTTATTATCTTGCAAACCTATCCAACAACACCTACAAAGTACTTTTAGTTTCATACTTGTTCTAGGTAAAGCGAACATCAAGCGTGCGTAGAGTTGTATCGGTGGTCGATAGAACTTGAGGGAATATTTGTTCTGCCTTTAGCTCCTTGTTGGGTTTGACACTCTTACTTATCGAAAACTGTTGTGATCCCCTATACTTGTGGGTTATCAGTCACCTCTAGGGAAATAGGCACGGGATACTTTTTTGTTCCATTACCAGATCACTGAAAGGAGGTCAGTGACTCAGGATTTTCCATAGCGACCATGGAACTTGCCAATACATTCAATGTATTAACCATGGTTGCTGCAATGTATCATGTTGCAGGTGAATGCTACGAGGAGTGACTTACGTAGGATTTTTTGCCGCTACTCAAAATGCTTCCCTGTGGTGTTGATGGAGCTTACCAAGACGTCTACCTTTGATTTGCTTTCGTTTCTGCTTTAGAAGAACAATATTTGTTTATTGTAATATTATGCATTTGACTAGCCTATGGCTAGAGTTTGTAAGACTATTTGCTTTCTAGATCATGCGATGTAATTTGTGTATGATACTACATCTATTACTCTGTATGCCAACAATTCAATCCAAGGGTTGGCATAGAAACATAAGGAGTCTGTATGCCTAAAAAGGTGGGTCGTGGCAGATGGTATCAGAGCAATGTGTTGATATAGGACGTAACCCTAGGATTGGACGAAACCATATGATCATTTTTTCTCTTGCTTAAGATTTTCCATTGGTCTCGTACTTCACATCACTCATTTCTGGTCCTATTTTTTTCAAAACTGTAGATGGAAAACTTCACTTGATACATGTACGCTGAGGAGAAGACTACGAGCATGTTCATGGACCAGCCCATCAAACTGACAGAGGAACTAACCCTTCCACCACTGGAATTCCTGGGGAAGAAGTTGCCTCCCATAGTCCTTGAGGCCTAGCAATAGATCATCAAAACCGTGGTACGAGGGAGATAAGCGATGCCCTACACCAACAACATCACCTTCGCTAAGCTCTACAACAACTGGGGAAATGGTGTTGAGCAAGTCGCCCAGGAAGTCCTTCATTACACCTTATAGAAGTACCGATATATGATAACCGAGAACCACACCCTTTCCGTGAGAGGAGCTATGTTAACGGGCAGCCTTTGGGGAACCCTAAAAGTAAGGAGGTGATCTGGGAGGAAAGGAATTACGAGCACATGGAGAGTCATGTGGCTAACCCCGAGGAGTATAGCGAGGAGTTTCTGAGTGAGTGTGATGAACTCATGGCCAACAATGACATTTTGGAGAAGGATGTGATATGTCCATTTTGCATCATGTTTTATATTGATAATTATTGCATTATGGGGCTGTTATTACACATTATGGTACAGTACTTATGCCTTTTCTCTCTTATTTTACAAGGTTTACATGAAGAGGGAGAATGCCGGCAGCTGGAATTCTGGACCAAAAAGGATGCAAATCTGAGAGACCTATTCTGCACAACTCCAAAAGTTCTAAGAATTTATGGAGAATTATTTTGGAATATATAAAAAATATTGGGCCAAGAAAATATAGAGGGTACCCACCATGTGGCCACAAGGGTGGGGGCTCGCCTCCCTGGCTTGTGGCCCCCCTAGTAGACCTCCGGTGCCCCTCTTCTGCTATATGATGTCTTTTGACCTAGAAAATAATCAAGAGGAAGCTTTCGGAACGAAGCGCCATCGTCTCAAGGCGGAACTTGGGCAGAACCAATCTAGGGCTCCGGCAGAGCTATTCTGCGAGGGAAACTTCCCTCCTGGAGAGGGAAATCGGAGCCATCGTCATCACTAGTGATCCTCTCATCGAGAGGGGGTCAATATCCATCAACATCTTCACCAGCACCATCTCCTCTCAAACCCTAGTTCATCTCTTGTATCCGATCTTTGTCTCCAAACCTCACATTGGTGCATGTGGGTTGCTAGTAGTGTTGATTACTCCTTGTAGTTGATGCTAGTTGGTTTAGTCGATGGAAGATCATATGTTCGGATCCTTAATGATAATTATTACTCCTTTGATTATGGACATGAATATGCTTTGTGAGTAGTTACGTTTGTTCCTGAGGACATGGGAGAAGTCTTGTTATAAGTAATCTGTGAATTTGGTATTCGTTCGATATTTTGATGAGATGTATGTTGTCTTTCCTCTAGTGGTGTTATGTGAATGTCGACTACATGACACTTCACCATTGTTTGGGCCTAGGGGAAGGCATTGTAAGTAATAGGTAGATGATTGGTTGCTAGAGTGACAGAAGTTTAAACCCTAGTTTATGTGTTGCTTCATAAGGGGCTGATTTGGATCCATATGTTTCATGATATGGTTCAATTTATCTTAATTCTTCTTTTGTAGTTGCGGATGCTTGCAAGAGGGGTTAATCATAAGTGGGAGGCTTGTCCAAGTAAGGACATCACCCAAGCACCGGTCCATATCAAATTATCAAAGTAACGAACGTGAATCATATGAGCATGATGAAAACTAGCTTGACAATAATTCCCATGTGTCCTCGGGAGCGCTTTGCTTTATATAAGAGTTCTTCCAGGCTTGTCCTTTGCTACAAAAAGGATTGGGCCACCTTGTTGCACCTTTGTTACACTTGTTACTCGTTACCCGTTACAAATTATCTTATTACAAGACTATCTGTTGCCGATAATTTCAGTGCTTGTAGAGAATACCTTGCTGAAAACCGCTTGTCATTTTCTTCTGCTCCTTGTTGGGTTCGACACTCTTACTTATCGAAAGGACTAAGATAGATATCATATACTTGTGGTCATCAAGACTCTTTTCTGGCATCGTTGTCGGGGAGTGAAGCGCCTTTGGTAAGTGGAATTTGGTAAGGAAACATTTATATAGTGTGCTGAAATTTACTATCACTTATTGCTATGGAAAATAATCCTTTGAGGGCTTTGTTTTGGGTATCTTCACCCTGACTGGAAGAGCAAAGAGTTTCCCCTCAACCTACTGAACCTACTAAAAATATCTATTTTGAAATTCCTTAGAAATTCCATGGTAGGAGTGTGAGTTTAGGCTTGCTAAATTCTGCATTAACCCGGTAGTTGTAAACTTAGGTCTTGTACCTTGTTCCTTGTAACCATCAAGTAGTGCTGCTTAGCTGCAGCTACGTGGATTGGGAATCAATAACAGTTTTTGAGCTTATGACCATATAGTAGACTACTTGACAACAACTTAATTAATGAATCATATGGGAGGTACTTAGGTATTGCTTTGCTGGTAAACTGGGGGTGACTCCCGCAGACCCATGTCTATGGTTTACCTGCAGGAGGAGCTCACCAGTGGGTGACCAGTAGGCTCAAAGGGATTGTACGAGTTCATGGTTGAGTAGCTTTTGTTTGTAACCGTGAGTCTATATGGGCTTTGTGTTGACCAAGTAAGTTGTGGGAACCCCCTCTAGAATGACCAACAGATGTAGGTGTGTACGTTGGAATGGGCCTTCCATTGGGCAAGGGATACCACTTCCCAAAAGTATCATCTTGGTCTACCTAGCTACTTCATGAGTGAAGTTTAGTAGCAGAAGGGTGTGACTAGGTCTTACGGGTAAAGTACACAAACCTCTACAGAGTGTAAAATTTTACGGACAAGTTTTGAGCAACTCTACTAAGAATTGTCAGCTTGATCTCATCACCTCTTCTTAATTAAAATTTGTTGGGGTTGAGTAAGGCATTACTAACTAGCCAGGTGCCAGGAGCGGTAAGCCACCAGCTAAGCGTGAGGTGCTAGTCTATTTATACAAAGCTATTAGAGTAGACCACCTAACACAAAAGTTGGACGCAAACTATTTTATACAAAGAGCCTTGTACTCCACGAGCCAAAGGTGCATGTAGGTGACTCGGGATTTTCCATAACGACTATGGACCAATACATTCAATGTATTGACCCTAGTGGCTGGAACGTGTCATGTTGCAGGTGAATACTACAAGGAGTGTCTTACGTACAGTTTCGTGCCTCTGCTCGACATGTTTTCCCGTGTTGGGAATCGTTGTTGGGAAACGTAGCATGCAATTTCAAAAATTTCCTATGCTCACCCAAGATCTATCTAGGAGATGCATAGCAACGAGAGGGGAGAGTGTGTATACGTACCCTCGTAGACCGAAAGCGGAAGCCTTTGACAACACGGTTGATGTAGTCGAACTTCTTCTCGTTTCGACCGATCAAGCACCGAATGTACGACACCTCCGAGTTCTGCACACGTTCAACTCGATGACGTCCCTCGAACTCTTGATCTAGCAAAGTGTTGAGGGAGAGTTTTATCAGCACGACGGCGTGGTGATGGTGATGGAGGGGAGGAGAGGCAGCCAGGGGGTGCCCCAATTAGGATTCAAATCCTACTTGGGGTTTCCCCAAGTGGCGCCCCCCTTTCCTTTTTCCACTGGAGAAGAAAGGAAGGGGGAAGAAGAGAAGGAAGGGGGGCGAACCCCCTCTTCTCCTTCTCCTATTTGGCCACCTACCATAGGGGGCCACGCCACCCATTGTGGGCTGGTGTGCTCCCCTCTCATGGCCCATATGGCCCATATATCCCCCCAGGGGGGGAGGGGTTTCGGTAACCCCTCCGGTACTCCGGTAAATACCCGATACACATTGGAACACTTCTGGTGTCCGAATACTATCGTCCAATATATTAATATTTACCTCTCTACCATTTCGAGACTCCTCGTTATGTCCGTGATCTCATCTAGGACTCTGAATAACATTCGGTCACCAAATCACATAACTCATATAATACAATATCGTCATCGAATGTTAAGCGTGCGGACCCTACGGGTTCAAGAACTATGTAGACATGACCGAGACACCTCTCCAGTCAATAACCAATAGCGGAACTTGGATGCTCATATTGTCTCCTACATATTCTATGAAGATCTTTATCGGTCGAACCGTTATGACAACATACGTAATTCCCTTTGTCCATCAGTATGTTACTTGCCCGATATTCGATCGTCGGTATCTTCATACCTAGTTCAATCTTGTTACCGGCAAGTCTCTTTACTCGTTCCGTAATACATCATCCTGTAACTAACTCATTAGTCACTTTGCTTACAAGGCTTCTTATGATGTGCATTACCGAGAGGGCCCAGAGATACCTCTCTGATACTCGGAGTGATAAATCCTAATCTCGATCTATGCCAACCCAACAAACACCTTCGGAGATACCTATAGAGCATCTTTATAATCACCTAGTTACGTTGTGATGTTTGATAGCACACAAGGCATTCCTCCGGTATCCGGGAGTTGCATAATCTCATAGTCGAAGGAATATGTATTCGACATGAAGAAAGCAATAGCAATAAAACTGAATGATCAATATGCTAAGCTAACGGATGGGTCTTGTCCTTCACATCATTCTCCTAATGATGTGATCCCGTTATCAAATGACAACTCATGTCCATGGTTAGGAAACCTTAACCATCTTTGATCAACGAGCTAGTCAAGTAGAGGATCACCAGGGACATAGTGTTTGTCTATGTATTGACACATGTATTTAGGTTTTCGATCAATACAATTCTAGCATGAATAATAAACATTTATCATGAATAAGGAAATATAAAATAACAACTTTATTATTGCCTCTAGGGCATATTTCCTTCATCCCGTGGTGTTGATGGAGCTTACCAAGACGTCTACCTTAGATTTGCTTCCGTTTCCGTTTTAGAAGAACTTTGTTTGCTTATTGTAGGACTATGTATTTGACTACCCTGTGGCTAGATCTGTAGGATTATTTGCTTTCCAGATCATGCGATGTAATATATTATGCATTTGTGTATGATACTACATCTGTTACTGCGTAAGCCGACGATTCGATCCAGGGGTTGGCATAGAAACACACGGAGACCGTTTGTTTGAAAAGGTGGGTCATGATAGTTCATCACTCTACTTACCGTGAATGTACTATAACACCATGTGCTCTTGCAGGACATCATGTTGAAGGTAAATCTATAAGTCTTGAAGGCAAACTTAATCATCTTGAGTAGTAGGTGCTTTCTCCTGACCCTTCCTCTTCTTTTCAGAACTTTTTGTGCAATGCAACTAAAATATAATGTCATCACCGCTTTAACATTTCAGTGACACTGTAGAAAACGAAATTGACTTGTCTTTACTACGTCAAGTGAGATATGAAATATAAAACCTCAATAGATGTGTCTAGCTCTAGTAGCATGAGCTGAAGTAGTTTAGTTATTCTTCAACACCATTAGAATAGTTTGACTAAAATCTAAAGTATTAGTAGAATTCTATAAGCATTATCTATAGAAAATATGAACGTGGCAACTTTCATCATCGGTCTAGTGGCAAGTGCAACACAATTAGCATGGTTTGACTAAAATCTAAAGCATTAATGGATTTATATAAGTAGTAGATATAAAAAAGGTGAAGGTAACACATTTCATCATTAGCCTAGTGGCTACTGCAACACCATTAGTACCGTTTTGTGTTAACACTAATCCTTAATAGATATCCGAAAGAAGCAGGAAAACCTACAAGAATTCATAAGCATATATATAAAAGTTAATCTATAACACTAAGATATACATCGACATGAAGGGTGGTAACACAGGTATGAAGCTCACCAGTTTGGCCGCCACCGCGATCTCAAAACAAGGTACCGCATGCCGGGTCTACGACCACGCACGCGAGTATTGGAGACCGGACATCCCATGGCAAGAAAAATGAGTTGTGACATTTTTCAAAATGATTATATAATGTAAAAAAGTGTTCGCATAGTTTTACAAAATGTTTTGTATCACTAGAAAAAATGTTTCAACATGTACATGAAAAATGTTTAACAAGTGCTCAAAAAAATGTTCGAAACATGTATTTATAAATGTTAATCATGTATGTGAAAAACGTTAAGCCTGGATAAAAAATGTTTTATATGTATACAAAAAGAGACAATGTTTATGGGAAAAAAATAACATTAAAAGATTTATTGGGAAACATGTTAATCATGTATTTGCAAAATGTGAAACATGCATAATTTTTTTCATAATGAATACAAAATATATACAATGTGTATGAAAAATATAAGCATGTGTTAAAAAATTAAAAGGAATAATAATAATATGAAATAAAATAGAAAACAAATAAACCCGGTGTAGATTGAAGGAAGAAACAAAATAACCCAATGGAAAAGAAAAACCGACAAAAAAACCAAACAGAAACCGATGCAAACTATGAAAAGCTGATAAGAAAACCGCCAAGACTCGCGGAACAGCTAGAGTACTGGACCTGCGCAACTTTCTGCTCCCATGAATAAGAGGGTTGTGTTTCTTGTCGTGATTGGGCTGGGTTCTTTAGTGTTGTTTTCATTCTACTTTTTTGTCTTATCATTTCGTTTCAATTTTTTCTCTATTACTTATTCATTTTCTCCTCCTCCTTTTTAAATTTTAAAAAACCATAAAATATTTCCAACGAATTAATGAATACTATTTTAAATTTTTGAATACTCTTAGAAATCTTGAACATTTTAAAAATTCGTAAATTCTTTTTAGACTGATGAAATTTTTTAGTTGTTGATTTTATGAATATTTACAGAACTCATTAACCTTATTAAGCCTTGGAACATTTTGTCAACTTGCAAAAAAATTATGTTCATAAATATATCTAAGCTTGTGAATTTTTTTCAAAAATTTGCAAACAAATAATAATTTATGGACATTATTAAATTCTGTTTTTTTCAAAAACTATAGAACATTTATAATGTATGTAGACATTTTGTTCCATATTGTATTGAAATCGGTAGAAATATTAAATCTAAAAGTAAAAAAAACTAGACCGAAAAAAAACTAAATAGATAAGCAACCAAAAAAACTAAAATATAGGGCACATAGCATTGTGCTAAGGTTGTGCCTCGGCCCAGAAATGCATATCGGTCTATTTGCAAGGGGATTT
Source organism: Triticum dicoccoides (assembly GCF_002162155.2). Taxonomy (NCBI): domain Eukaryota; kingdom Viridiplantae; phylum Streptophyta; class Magnoliopsida; order Poales; family Poaceae; genus Triticum; species Triticum dicoccoides. Next base: position 556,623,028 of record NC_041390.1, on the reverse strand, counting down.
GATCCCAGATCATCTCTACTTTTAATGGAGCAATTGGTAGTCTTATATGGTTTATTTTGGTCCCATCTTTCATGTTTTTTTATATCTCCTTTCACCTTTGTTAGTTTTTTTGTCCCCTTCCTCCATCTCATTGGTTTATTTTCGCGTCACCCTCTCACACAACGAAAGAAATCTGAACAGATCAAAACTTTCCATACTGCCGCAAGTTATTTAGTAATGTAGAATCAATCACAAACAATCTCTAAAAATAAAATCTAAATTAATTAACTTTACCTTAAATAACTCGATCATATTAATTAAAAAGCAAATATTTGATTTTCAGAAAAATCGCTCAATCACATTAACTTTACCTTAACTCATGGATGGTAATCAATCTCCAAACAAAGGAAACAATACATAGAGGGAGCAGTAAATAAACTCTTTTTCTTATGACATGTATATGATCTTCCATTCCCTATCCGTTATCGAGCATTCTTGATTCTCGAGACCGATGCTTGGGCTGCGTCACTGGGTCGCGACGGTGGCGGAGGACGAGGACGGCGAGGCCGGATGCCGCGGCACCGCATTGGCCGCGGCCGGTGAAGGGGGCGAAGAAGGGCGGCTTCCCACCTCCCATGGTTTTTTTGGTACCTCCTCCAACCTTCGCTAGTTTTTTTTCGTAGATTTTTTGTCCCCTCCCTCCACCTTATTAGTTTATTTTCGCGTCACCCTCTCACACAATGAAAGAAATCTGAACAGATCAGAACTTTTCATACCGGCGCAAATTATTTAGTAATGTAGAATCAATCACGAACAATCTCTAAAAAATAAAATCTAAATTAATTAACCTTACCTTAAATCACTCAATCACATTAATTAGAAAGCAGATATTTGATTTTCAAAAAAAATCGCTCAATCACATTAACCTTACCTTAACTCACGGATGGTAATCAATCTTCAAACAAAGGAAATAATACATAGAGGGAGCAGTAAATAAACTCCCTTTCTTATGATATGTATATGATCTTCCCTTCCATTTTCGTTGTCGAGCGTTCTTGATTCTCGAGACCGATGCTTGGATTGCGTCACTGGGTCGCGACGGTGCCGGAGGACGAGGACGGCGAGGCCGGGTGTCGCGGCACCGCGTTGGCCGCGGCCGGTGAAGGGGGCGAAGAAGGGCGGCTTCCCTGGCCCTGGCCGTGGCCCTGGGAGTTGGTGCGATGGAAGAGGCACTTGAAGGACCCGGCGTGAGTGGCCGGCGTGCAGACGCACTTGGAAGCGGGCCCGTGGCCCGCGCCGGACGGCGCCGACGCCGACCCGCGCCACCTCCTCCGCGTATTCTTGGAGCTGTGGCTGACCGATTTACATGAAATTAATTCCCTCAGTTGTGGTGGCAAATATAATACACATAATGCATATTGTTATGCACTAGCGTGCGTGTGTGAGTGAAATAGATGGATTATGGTCCCGTACCCAATAAGATGGATATGTGTGTGTGTTAGAGAGAGAGAGGGAGAGGGGAAGAGAGAGTGAGGAAGAGGGAGGAAGAGAGTGTGTGTGTGAGGATTTGATGGTAAAAAAGGTCGCCAACGTAACTTGATATGCATAAGAATATTAATATTGAACTCTTTAAGTTAATGTGGCCCCGTTGCAACGCACGGGTATTCTTCTGGTTCGTATAGTGTTCTTGGTTAGACAGGAGGTGCACCTTACTTGATGATAAGGTCCCGAGTTTTCTTTTATATCTTTGTTTTTTCTTTTTCTTTTCGTTCCAGTTGTTTTTTGGTCGTTTTTTACGCCTTTCTTCATTTTAAATAGCCACTAAGCCAACATTGAATTTAAATTAAATAACAGGGGCGCAACCTACTATAAGGAAAATATCTGGTTTTACACTGGTTTCCTAGTTTTTTCTATATTTTTTCTATCTCCATTTTCTTCAGGTATTTTTAAATTGTTTGTTTATTTTAATTTTTATTGTCTAATTTTTATCATTCTTTATTCATTTGTTTGTTCAGTTTTATTTTCATTTTCCTTGTTCTTTTAGTTTCTTTTGTTTCTTTTTTGGTTTCAATTTTTGGTTTTCTTTGTTTATTTTGCTTTTCATTCTACATTTTTAATAAGTCAACAACATTCTTCTAATACATATTTAACATTTTTCCAATACAAATTTAATATTGTTTAATACATAGTCAATATTTTTCTATACACATTTTTTACATTTTTAAATGCTTGAGTACCATTGTTAAATACAAGAGTAACATTTTGCAATACATAGGGAACATTTTACCTATGGATACTTATAATAAATTTTCGAATTCTTTATAAAATTCTCTAATACATGGTCAAAAACAATTTATGCAGATTTTAATATTTTTTAGATGCTTGATTAAAATTTTCTAAATGCATCATTAACATTTTTTGAACACATGGCCAACATAAATTTTCTAAACACATTTACTATTTTTCAAATACTTGTTTAACATTTTTCAAATGATTGATTAATATTTTTATATATATGATGAAAGAAAATCATCATTTTTGTATTACTTGGTCAACATTCTTTCTACACACATTTCAAAAAATTCAAATACACGTTCAACATTTTTCGAATGCTTGATAAGCATTTATATATATATGATAAAAGAGAGTCATCATTTTTCTATTACTTGGTCAATATTTTTTCTATAGACATTTAGTATTTTTCAAATACATTTTCAATTTTTTAAAATGCTTGATTAACATTTTTATATACTTGAGAAAATTAGTTTCATCATTTTTATAATACATGGTCAACATTGTTTCTACACACATTTAATATTTTCCAAATGCTTGATTAACATTTTCAAACACTTGCTCATCATTTTTAAAAATGTCTGATAATTTTTTTAAAATTTATAACTAAATTATATCTTACACATTTTTCCGCATAAATTTTTCATATACGTGATAAACATTTTTGCTGTACAGATTTAACATTTTTAATGCCTAGTTAACATTTTTCAAATGTTTTAATGTAGAGTAATTTCGATAATATATTTAAATTTAATATCTTGAAGTATAAAAAAATTAAAAAAAAGAGAGCAAAAAACGAAAAAAACGTGAAAAAACAAAACAGAAAACAAGGATGTTGTTCCCTCGCGACTGGGCCGGCGCAACCGGTGGCTCCCTTCAGCCAGCAATCGGGATTAGGCCGGCGCATCTAAACATTTTCTGCGTTTCCGGTTTTGCCCAGCCGGGTCTTTTAGGTTTCGGGAAACTTCTAGAAGATTCTTGAACCGGAGTTTTTCTGTTTCTCTTTTCCCTTTTTCTCCCTTTTTTACTTTTATCACTTAATCGCTTATTTCCTGTCCTTTTTTCGTTTTTTGTTTCTTTTTCTTTCCTTTTTACTATTATTTTCATTTTAATTGACTTTCTCAAATATATTTTTCATTTTAAAATATTTTTCGTATTTTAAATTTTATTTCATTTCTAAAGAAAATGTTCCATTTTTCAAATTTTCTTCATAAATTCCATAAAAAAGTCCAAATTTTGTTTACTTCATTTCGGAAAATGTTCGGTAATTCAAAAAAATCACCTTCAGAAATTTGTTCACTTCATTTCCCATTTAAAAAAAATTGTTCACAAATTCAAAAATGTTTGGGGATTTCAAAAAAGTTCTTGTTTCCAAATATTGTTCAAAAATTTAAAAAAATCTGGAATTTCCAAAATTCTTCGTTTTTGAAAATTTAAAAAATACTTACATTTTCAAAATTTGTTCACATGTTCAAAAAGTGTTCATGTTTCAAAATTTGTTTACAAATTCAAAAAATATTTTCATGTTTAATTTTTGTTCACAAATTCTTAAATATTTGGGAATTTCAAAAAAGTTCATGTTCTCCAAATTTGTTCACATATTCTAAAAATGTTAGCGTTTTAAAATTTGGTGAACCAGTTTTAAAAATGTTCATGTTTCCAAAATTATTTTACAAATTTAAAAAATGCTCGAGTTTTGTAAAAGTAATTTTTTTGTTACTTTGTGTTTTAGTATTTTTTTCGAGTTCCCAAATTTTGGGCTTCAAAATGTTTTTCCTTTTAATAAATTACGCTTGAAATTTTAAAATGAGTTTTATTCTTTCGCGGGTTATAATTCATATATACTGGGCTGTATTGTGCGCACTAACCTCGTTTACTACAGTGGCTATGAACTTGCTTTCATAGCGGGAGGACTTGAGTTCATCCCTTGCCCGCAAGTTTATTTTAGGGAATTTGGCAAACTTGTTTTATTTTTCGCCTCTACCGGCAGGTTCTTTAAAACTCGTGCTGCTAAATTTTCAGAGTAGCTCACCTATCGCAGCTACTAGTGCAGCGCGCGCATGTAGCAGGTCGCTAGTTTGATTCCTACTAGTGTCTTCTTCTTTTTTGAGAATCACAGCGCACTTTATTGCTTAAGTTCAATGTTTACAGGGATACATAAATGAGCAGATAGTGCATCAAGCCACACATGCCTACCTATATCAAGAGACGTAGCCATACGTGCTAGTCTGTGAGGCTCCCCATTACATTCGCGCTGTTCATGACTAAAAAGACAAGCCCTAAATAAATTGCTTCGTTCTTTTGATCTCATGAAACACCATACAATGTCCACCAAGGTTCTTTGGTGCTTCGATTTCCCGGATGACTCTCAGACAGTCAGTAGCAATATGTACTCTTTCCAGGTCCAGGTCCTCACTCAACGCTAGTGCTTCTCGACATGCAAGTGCTTCCAGGGTTTCTGCATCAGAGATGCCCTCAAACACCACTGCCGAGGCCCCTTGGAAACACCCTTGTTCATCCTGGCATACGGCCCCAACAGCCCCTCTGCATTGCGCCTTTGCCACAGGTCCGTCGACGTTGATCTTGCAATGTCCTATGAGCGGAGGAACCCATCGAGGCACCGCGCGAGCTGCCCCATGCCCGGTCTTGGTCTGCACATCTAACACCTTAAGCTCCTCCAAGTATCTGCTGATGAATAGATGCGTCAACAATGAACTTTGGAATTCATGCTCATGAATTGCTTTCCTCCGGGCATACCATATTGCCCACAAAGTGACTAACACCTCGATAAACTTGTTGGCCAGAGTCTCGCTCATCCCGAACAACCATAACTTTGCATCTTGTGTTTCATCTCCATATATCGAAAGGGTAGAATCATCATCCCGCAGCGCCCACACACTTTTTGCCATATTACAATCCAGTAAAGAATGTCTCCATGTATCATTTGCTGCGTTACACAGGGAGCAGACCGGCGTGGTGGCCATTTGCCGTTGTGCACGTACCTCTCCCGTCGGCAATGATGCCTTGGCCAGCCTCCAAGCAAACATACGTAACTTTGGCGGTACTTTTGTGCTCCATAGCTTCTTCCAACCCTTCTCCTCCTGTTGTAAATTGGAGTTCCCCGTGTCACCACTCAGCCAAGCTTCTCTCTGTAACTTAGTATCAACGAGAAACTTATAACAAGATCGCACCGTAAAAATTCCATGTTGATCGTAGTGCCATGCCCAGAAATCATGAGAGTTTGAGTGACTTAATGAAATCTTTCATACCACCTCGACGTCCATAGGCAGCATATAAGTGTTTAGCTTCTCAACATCCCATTCTTTTGTTGTTGTAGCTATAAAGTCAGCTACCTTCTCAGGTGGGTTTGCAGCCGCTGCACATATTAACCGCAGCATGAAATCACGTGGTAGCCAGCCATCCTCCCATGCATTCGTATCTGCTCCGTTTCCTATGCGCCGGATCAAGCCCAGTTTGAGTACTTCCTTTCCTTCGTGTAATTTTTTGCAATTTTTCAATCCCTGAAGGAGAGCGAATGGGCCGGCCCAGGTGAGCCGTCTCCTGTGCGAAACCAGGACTCCTTGCCGCAATAAGCAGCATATAGGAGGTCCTGAATGCGAGACATAGGGGCGCCTGGCATTTTGACGCAATAAACATAAAAAACAAGCACACCAAACAAATAAGTTCAGCCTGTTGAACCTCTGAGGGCTATGTCACTCTCAGTGTGAACCGTAACCTTGCCTTGCCTGTTGAACCTGTAAGCATGCAATTCACATTTTTTCAAGTATATTTGTTGATTTGTAGTTTTTCATGTATGTTTTATATTTTATATACACATTCAACATATTAAAAATACATGATTAACATATTTTTCAATATATTGTTTAATCTCTCCTTTTTTCATGAAAATTGTACTTTTGCTATATAGATCATGGAAAAATTATACAGGTTTAATATTTCTTGAATACATGATGAAAAAATTCTATAATGTCATGTACATTTTCTTGAAAGACATGATTTTTTTGTGACAAACATTTTTAAGCAGCATCAACATTTTTCAAACTACGGTAATTTTTGTACACTCCGTTAACAATTTTTCAAATCATGGATTTTTTACAAAAAAATCAGTTTGTTCATATCTATACCCCCCTTTTTTACTAATAAAGCAAGGTGTGTTTCTCCGATTTTTTTCTTCCCTTCACCATTAAAAAGTTTTTTTCTATTCGAGGTTGTACTAAATTTGTGTCCGTTCATTTTTTTAGACAATCTCACGAAGTTTTTATTAAATCGTCACAATGTTTATAGAGACGGATGGTAGGTCTCCAGGATAGCCTAACCAAACATGGCGCCCAACCCCTAGAGAAAGTGCATGCTTCGCTAAATTGTTAGCCTCAAAATTTGAGCTCATAAATTCATGACTAAATTTACAAAAGTCAAAAGGCAAAGAGTGATCTATTATTTCATGTATGATTGCTCCGTAACGTGAGGCGTTTTCCTTCCGAATATTTTCCACCACAACTTTGCAGTCTGAAGCCACATGGATACTCCGTAGATATAGATCATCTGATAGGGCAAGAGCTTCTCTTATAGCCAAGGCCTCAAGAGTTTGTGGTTCGGCAATATATCCGAAGACTAGCGCCGAGGCTCCCAAGAACACCCCATCTGCATCTCTGCTTATTGCTCCCACCGCGCCATATCTTCTATGCGGAGGTACAGCCGCATCAACATTCACTTTCACACTGTTCACAACCGGCGGCAGCCAAACTGTAGGTCTTGGGGCCCTGGTTACCACCGGCTTCGGCAACACTATATTCACCACTTGTAGTTCACTCAAGTATCGTGTGATGAAGCCGTGGATTGACAATGGTGATTGGAAAATATCCTCATGAATTGCTTTCCTTCTCGCTCCCCAGATTGCCCATGAAGTGACAACTAGCTATACAAACTCATCTTTGCTTACTATCTCATGTAGTGCAAAAAGCCAGTCCTTCGAGCTCTCTTCCTGTCGGTCAACCAGCTGTTGTACAAGCTGCTCTGGAGCCAGCGCCCAAACACTGCTGGACATCGGGCAGGTAAGGAGAGTGTGCCTCCATGTGTCCCTTGCCCTACACAGGTTAAATGTCTCCTCTGTCGACATATGACGGTGTTTAATCAGCTCGTCAATTGGCATAGATTGCCTAGCTAACCTCCACACAAACATCCTGAGTTTTGAAGGTACTTGGATATGCCATAAGCTGCTCCACTGCTAGCTCTCATGCTGATCATACGAAGATCCTTCAGCCTCATGCAACCATGCCTCCCGGTTTAATTTTGTCCTCAAGATCATACGATACGCCGAGCGAACGCTAAAAGTTCCACGGGTTTCCTCATGCCATGCCCAAAAGTCTGTTACTTTGTGTGTACACAGCGGAATCTTGAGAATTTCCTCCGAGTCAAAAGGAGTGAAGGTAGATCGAACTAGTCCTTCGTTCCAAGAAGCGGTGGAAGCACTAATCAGTTGTGCAACTCTAGTCGGCGGGTGTTGTACCAGGGATGTTATAGGCCTTTTGAAGCTCTCCCTCGGAATCCAGTTGTATGCCCAAATAGACGTTGTTTCTCGATCTCCAATCCTCCTGATAATGCTCTGCGGCAATATGTCCAGGCCATCCAAAACAGCCCTCCAGATCTGCGACGGATGAGATCCCAGCTCAGCCTCTAGCAAAGAGCAGTCTCGGAAGTAAACTGATTTAAGGATCTTGGTGGTTAGTGAGAATTCCGCTGTCATTGTCCGCATGCAGTGTGGCCCAGCAAAGTCAGCACCTTTATTTTCGTGCCAACTTGAAAAACCCTATTTATCGCAGTGGGCGTCAAATAGTCGCAGCTTCCCACAGGGTGCCCAAGCTGGGCTGGATCGTTTTTTTCTTCTGTATTACATTTCTGTATGTTTCTTTTTCCGTTTATTTCTTTTTGTTTCTTTCCTGTTTCTTTTGTATTTTTTCCTTTCGAGTTTATTTTTATTCCTCCTTTTTTTCATTAAATCATAATTTTCAAAAAAGTTCATAATTTCAGAAAAAACGATTTTCTTAGAAATGTTCAGAACTCCAAAAAATATCCTGTTTTATAAAAATGTTCAGAACAGTATATCATTGTTATCATTCCAAATTTGGTTGAAATTTTTAAAAAATGTTCCATTTTTCTTTGTGTTTTTCATTGTTGTTTGAGATTCTCCAAAAAAATGCATTTCAAAAATGTGTGGAAATATGAAAAATATTATTGTTTTAGTGAAATATTCACAAATTCTAAATAATTTCCAAGTTCAAAGAAACCCATTTTCTAAAATTGTTCTGAATGTTTAGAATATGTTTCCTTTTCAAACAAAAAACACAAATTCAAAACATGTTCATGTTCTTATAATAAAAAGGTTCATGCGAAGATCGTTTTTGGTGTACACATCAATTATCTCTCCCATTGCTTCTTGCAAAGAAATGTCTCTCCCGTTGCAACACATGGACATACGTGCTAGTATGTATTAAATAATTGTGTGCATTTTTTAAATTTAATCAGGAGAATTTAATCAAAATATAAAAAAGAGAAAAAAGTGCATGATGTTATCATGACGTCGACGTGACAAGAGTGAATGAAATATGCCCTGGAGGCAATAATAATTTTTTTTTATATTTCCTTATTCATGATAAATGTTTATTATTCATGCTAGAATTGTAATTATCGGAAACATAAATACATGTGAATACATAGATAAACACTGTGTCCCTAGTAAGCCTCTATTTGACTAGCTCGTTGATCAAAGACGGTTAAGGTTTCCTAAACATGGACATGAGTTGTCATTTGATAATGGGATCACATTATTAAGAGAATGATGTGATGGACAAGACCCATCCATTATTTTAGCATATTAATCGTTCAGTTTTATTGCTATTGCTTTCTTCATGTCAAATATCATATTCCTTCGACTATGAGATTATGCAACTCTCGGATATCGGAGGAATACCTTATGTGCTATCAAACATCACAATGTAACTAGATGATTATAAAGATGCTCTACAGGTATCTCCTAAGGTGTCTGTTGGGTTGGCATAGACCAAGATTATGATTTATCACTCCGAGTATCGGAGAGGTATCTTTGGGCCTTCTCAGTAGTGCACATTATAAGAAGCCTTGCAAGAAAAGTGACTAATGAGTTAGTTGCAGGATTATGTATTATGGAACGAGTAAAGACACTTGTCGGTAATGAGATTGAATTAGGTATGTAGATACCGATGATCGAATCTCGGGCAAGTAACATACCGATGGACAAAGGGAATTACATATGTTGTCATAACGGCTCGACCGATAAAGATCTTCGTAGAATATGTAGGAGCCAATATAAGCATCCAGGTTCCGCTATTGGTTATTGACTGAAGAGGTGTCTCGGTCATGTCTACATAGTTCTTGAACCCGTAGGGTCCGCACACTCAACGTTCGATGACGATATTGTATTATATGAGTTATGTGATTTGGTGACCGAATGTTGTTCGGAGTCTCGGATGATATCACGGACATGACAAGGGGTCTCGAAATGGCCGAGAGGTAAAGATGAATATATATAGGATGATAGTATTCGGATACCGGAAGTGTTCCGGAATGTATCGGGTATTTATCAGAGTACCGAAGGGGTTACCGAAAACCCTGGAGGAAGTATATGGGCCATATGGGCCATAAGAGGGGAGCACACCAACCCACAAGGGGTGACGTGCCCCCCTTGGCATGTGGCCGAATTGGAGAAGGAAAAAGGGGGGTTCGCCCCCCTTCCTTTCTCTCTTCCCCCTTCCTTTCTTCTCCGGTGGAAAAAGGAAAGGGGGCGCCACTTGGGGAAACCCCAAGTAGGATTTGGATCCTACTTGGGCCGCCCCCTGGCTGCGTCCCCTCCCCTCCCACCTATATATATGCGGGGAGGGGGCGCCTAGAACACACAACATCAATTGGTAGCCGAGTGCAGCGCCCCCTCCATAGTTTACACCCCCGGTCATATTCTCGCGGTGCTTAGGCGAAGCCCTGCGAGGACCACATCACCATCACCGTCACCACGTCATCATACTGATGGAACTCATCTAATACCTCGACACCTTGCTGGATCAAGAAGGCGAGGGACGCCACTAAGCTGAACGAGTGCAGAACTCGGAGGTGCCGTACGTTCGGTACTCAACCGGTGGAGCGCGAAGAAAGTTCGACTACATCAACCGCGTTGTGAAACGCTTCCGCTTTCGGTGTACGAGGGTACGTAGACGCACTCTCCCCCTCGTTGCTATGCATCTCCACGGATAGATCATTGCATGTGCGTAGATTTTTTTTTGTTTTCCATGCAACGTTTCCCAACAGTGGCATCATGAGCCAGGTCTATGCGTAGAAGATATGCACGAGTAGAACACAGAGAGTTGTGGGCGGTGATAGTCATACTGCTTACCACCAACGTCTTATTTTGATTCAGCGGTATTGTGGGATGAAGCGGCCTGGACCAACCTTACATGTCCATGCACACGAGACCGGTTCCACCGACAGACATGCAACTAGTTTTGCGTAAAGGTGGCCGGCGGGTGTCTGTTTCTCCTACTTTAGTTGAATCGAATTTGACTATGGCCAGTCATTGAAGAAGGTTAAAACAGCAAACTTGACAAAACACTGTTGTGGTTTGATGCGTAGGTAAGAACGATTATTGCTAGAAGCCTATAGCAGCCACGTAAAACTTGCAACAACAAAGTAGAGGACGTCTAACTTGTTTCTGCAGGGCATGTTGTGACGTGATATGGTCAAGACATGATGTGATATACATTATTGTATGAGATGATCATGTTTTGTAGAAGTTATCGGCAACCGACAGGAGCCTTATGGTTGTCTCTTTATTGTATGAAATGCAAACGCCATGTAATTGCTTTACTTTATCACTATGCGTTAACGATAGTTGTAGAAGCAATAGTTGGCGAGAAGGCCACGACGCTACGATGGAGATCAAGGTGTCAAGCCGGTGACAATGAAGATCGTGACGATGATTTGGAGATGGAGATCAAAAGCACAAGATGATGATGGCCATATCATGTCACATATTTTGATTGCATGTGATGTTTATCTTTTATGCATCTTATTTTGCTTAGTACGGCGGTAGCATTATAAGATGACCCCTTAACTAAAATTTCAAGGTATGAGTGTTCTTCCTAAGTATGCACCGTTGCGACAGTTCGTCATGTTGAGACACCACATGATGATCGGGTGTGATAGACTCTACATTCACATACAACTGGTGCAAGACAGTTTTGCACATGCGGAATACTCAGGTTAAACTTGACGAGCCCGACATGTACAGACATGACCTCGGAACACTGGAGACCGAAAGGTCGAACATGAATCATATAGTAGATATGATCAACATAGAGATGTTCACCATTGATGACTACTCCATCTCACGTGATGATCGGACATAGTTTAGTTGATTTGGATCACGTATCATTCAGATGACTTGAGGGATGTCTATCTAAGTGGGAGTTCTTAAGTAATTTGATTAATTAAACTTAATTCATCATGAACTTAGTCCTGCTAGTTTTTCAATATCTATGTTGTAGATCAAGGGCCCGTGCTACCGTTCCCTTGAATTTTAATGTGTTCCTAGAGAAAGCTAAGTTGAAAGATGATGGTAGCAACTACAAGGACTGGGTCCGTAACTTGAGGATTATCCTCATTGCTGCACAGAAGAATTATGTCCTTGATGCACTGTTAGGTGAAAGGCCTGCTGCAGGAGCAGATGCTGATCTTATGAACGCCTAGCAAGCTCGATCTGATGACCACTCGATAGTTTAGCATGCCATGCTTTACGGCTTTGAATTGGGACTTCAAAGACGTTTTGAATGTCATGGACCATATGAGATGTTTCAGGAGTTGAAGTTAATATTTCAAGCAAATGTCCGAGTTGAGAGATATGAAGTCTCCAACAAGTTCTATAGCTGCAAGATGGAGGAGAACAGTTCTATCAATGAACACATACTCAAAAAGTCTAGGTATCATAATCACTTGACTCAGCTGGGAGTTAATCTTCCAGATGATAGTGTTATTGACAGAGTTCTTCAATCACTGACACCAAGCTACAAAGGCTTCGTGATGAATTATAATATGCAAGGGATGGACAAGACAATTCCCGAGCTCTTCGCAATGCTCAAAGATGCGGAGGTAGAAATCAAGAAGGAGCATCAAGTGTTGATGGTTAACAAGACCACTAGTTTCAAGAAAAAAGGCAAGGGAAATAAGGGGAACTTCAAGAAGAATGGCAAACAAGTTGCCACTCCTGGGAAGAAGCCCAAAGCTGGACCCAAGCCTGAAACTGAGTGCTTCGACTGCAAAGGAAATTGTCACTGGAAACAGAAATGCCCCAAATACTTGGTGGATAAGAAGGATGGCAAAGTGAACAAAGGTATATTTGATATACATGTTATTGATGTGTACCTTACTAATGCTCATAGTAGCACCTGGGTATTTGATACTGGTTCGGTTGCTCATATTCGTAACTCAAAACAGGAGCTATGGATTAAACGAAGATTGGCTAAGGACGAGGTGACGATTGATGTCTACTACGCAACTTTATTCTTGTAGACACGTGTTGGGCCTCCAAGCGCAGAGTTTTGTAGGACAATAGCAATTTTCCCTCAAGTGGATGACCTAAGGTTTATCAATCCGTGAGAGGTGTAGGATGAAGATGGTCTCTCTCAAATGACCCTCCAACCAAATACAAGAAATCTCTTGTGTACCCAACACACCCGATACAATGGGAAATTGTATAGGTGCACTAGTTCGGTGAAGAGATGGTGATAAAAGTGTAAAGTGGATGATAGAAATATATTTTTATAATCTGAATAAATAAAAACAGCAAGGTAGCAAATAGTAAATGGGCACAAAAACGGTATTGCAATGCTTGAAAACAAGGCCTAGGGTCCGTACTTTCGCTAGTGCAATCTCTCAACAGTGCTAACATAGTTGGATCATATGATTATCCCTTAAAGTGCAACGAAGAATCACTCCCGAGTTCCTATTAGCGGAGAACTATAGATAAGAATTGTTTGTAGGGCACGAAACCACCTCAAAGCTATACTTTCCGCTTGATCTATTCAAGAGTTCGTACTAAAATAACACAAAGCTATTTTTCCGTTCGATCTATCCTAGGGTTCATACTAGAATAATACCAAAGCATATTCATATTCATAATGCTCAATCCACACAAAGAACTACAAGGGGACCCCAAATTTTCTATCAGAGAAAAGATAATAAAAACATGCATCAACCCCTATGCGAAGATTACCCCAATATCATCGCGGGAATCTGCATGTTGAATGCCATAATATATATCAAGTGAATCAATAAGATACCCCAATGTCACCTCAAGTATTCATAACGCAAGACATACATCATGTGTTCTCACATCTGAATATTCAATCCGACATGACAAAACTTCAAAGGGTAAAGATTCAATTCATCACAACAAGAGTATAGAGGGGAGAAACATCATATGATCCGAATATATTAACAAAGCCCATTATATAGATCACGAGAGAGAGAGAGATTAAACACATAGCTACTGGTACAAACCCTTAGCCTCGAGGGTGGACTACTCCCTCCTCATCGTGGTGGCCGCCGAGATGATGAAGATACCCACCAGAGATGATCCCCCCATCCGACAGGGTGCCGGAACGGGTCTAGATTGGTTTTCGATGGCTACAGAGCCCTGTGGCGGCGGAATTTCTGATCTTGGTTAACCTCGAAGGGTTTTGGAATATTTGGTAATTTATAGTGCGAAGAAGGGGTACGTGAGGCCACCGAGGTGGGCACAACCCACCTGGGTGCCAGGGGGCCCTGGTGCGCCTTGGTGGGTTGTGCCCCCCCCTTGGGGCACCCGCCAGGTGCTGCTTTGGCCCATCGGGAGTCCTCTAGCCCATAAAAAAATCCACAAAAAGTTTTGCGGTGTTTGGACTTCGTTTGATATTGATTTTCTGCGATGTAAAAAACAAGCAAAAAACAACAACTGGCACTGGGCACTGGGTCAATAGGTTAGTCCCAAAAAATGATATAAATTTGCTATAAAATGATTGTAAAACATCCAAGAATGATAATATAACAGCATGAATACTTCATAAATTATAGATACGTTGGAGACGTATCAGCATCCGCAAGCTTAATGCCTACTCATCCTCGAGTAGGTAAATGATAAAAGAAATAATTTATGAAGTGTGAATGCTAGCAAAGTGCACAAGTTTAATCAATGCTAATTTCAATCACTTTTCCTAGCATCATAACAACAATTCTTTCTTATGAAACTTCTCATGTTATCGTGGCAACCAATTCACATGTTAAGGTTCAAACAATGAATTCTCTTGAAACCCAACAACCAATGTTCTTAGTCACCAAGCAATTGCAATTCAACTTATTCAACAAAGTTTAAGTAAGAGCTCCACATACTCAACCATCATATAGTTTTCTATGATTGCTAACACTCACCGCATACACATGAGCAAAACATTTCAATCGGACACATAGAAAGATAGAGGCTTATTGTTTTTCCTCCCAACGTATTCACCTCAAGGGTGATGTCAACAATAATAAATCATGCTACCCATATTCAACTGGACATATGTGCCTAGAGCTTTCCTCACCACATGATGCTTACCAAAAGAGAAAATAAGAAGGAATAGAGAGGAATACTTTTGACTCTTTGCATAAAAGTAAATACTGAAAAGTAAAAGATAGGTCCTTCACAGAGGGAAGCAGAGGTTACCATGCGCTTATTTCTTTGTATGATCAATCCCTTAGTGCAAAAGAACGTCATGTTATATTGCCCCTTGTGATAGCAACCTTTATTATGTAGTCTGTTGCTTTTATTGCTTTACCATCACAAGTTCGTACAACGCTCAATTTTCTCTTACACTAAATGATCTTACACTTTTAGAAGCAATTTTTATTGCCTTATTGCACCGATGACAACTTACTTGAAGGATCTTGCTCAATCCTTAGGTAGGTATGGTGGACTCTTGAAAATAAGATTTGGGTTGAAGGGTTTTTGGATGCACAATTAGTATCTCTACTTGGTGTGGAATTTTTGGCTAGCAAAGATGGGGGGCAAGCACCACATGTTGAAGGATCTATGATAATATAAATTCTTTGTGAATATGAACAAATGTAAACCATTATGTTGTCTTACTTGTCCAACTCAACAATTTTGGCATATAATATTTTGATGGGGGCTCACAATCACAAAATATTTCCATGATAGTGTATTTATATGTGAAAGTTCTCTTCCTTATACTAATTATTCGTGAATTGCTTGTATGACCAATATTGTGACTGTCAAGCCTCAAAAGATTTCACTTTCTAAACCCAATGTGAATCTACCACTAAGCATGATATGATTTTAACTTCATGACATTCAATTTAATCAACAATTTACTTACAGGATGTAAGTGAAGCATAAGAGTAAATGACATAGAAAAGAGCTTCGTTGACGGGATGAGAATGCCGCTTACTTGGCCTCCCTGGCAATTATTTGAGGACTCTATTTTATTTAAAAACTTTCAGATCTAAGCATTTTATTAAAACAACAAGCAAAATTAAAATAAATGAAATTCTAAGAATATCACACATCATGTGAAGAAGCAAAAACTTAGGTTCAGCCGATACTAACCGATAATTGTTGAAGAAGAAAGGTGGGATGCCTACCGGGGCATCCCCAAGCTTAGATGCTTGAGACTTATTGAAATATTATCTTGGAATGCCTTGGGAATACCCACACTTGAGCTTTTGTGTCTCCTTAATTCTTCTCATATAATGGTTTTCCTAAATCTCAAAAGCTTCATCCACACAAAACTCAACAAGAACTCGTGAGATAAGTTAGTATAATCGAATGCAAAAACCTTATCATTCTATACTGTAGCAAATCATTAAAATTATTATTGAACATTGCATACTAAATGCCTCTGCATATTTAATACTCCTATCCTCATATATAATCATTAAACAAGAAAACATATGCAAACAATGCAACCATAACAGTAATCTGCCAAAACAGTACAGTCTGTAAAGAATATAAGAGTATAAATACTTCTTAAACTCCGAAAATTATGAAAATTTACCACACTATATAATATTTATCAGAGCTCATTTTTCAAAAGGTTTCAACATTTTATCGCATTCTGTCTTTTCTAGGGAATTTTTGCAACATCGGTAAACTTTCTGTTTTCAAACAGCAACATGTATACTTGCAAAGTAAGCATGGCAAATGCTATCATTGCCACTTTTATTGAAATAAAAGATGAAAAACATTATTATAAATAAAATAAAGCAAATCCTAACAAAATAAATTGGCGCTCCAAGCAAAACACATATCATGTGACGAATGAAAACATAGCTCAAAGTGAGGTTATCGATAATGTTGGAGACGAAAGAGGGGGTGCCTTCCGGGGCATCCCCAAGCTTAGTTGCTTGGATATTCCTTGAATATTTCCTTGGGGGTGCCTTGGGCATTCCCAAGCTTAGGTTCTTGTCACTCCTTATTCTCCTCATATCGATATCTCACCCAAAACTTGAAAACTTCAATCACACAAAACTTAACGGAACTTTGTGAGATAGGTTAGTATGATAAAGAGCACACCATTCCACTTTTGGTATTTCCAAAGACAATATTCATAATTGTTATCACACAATGCCTACTATATTATATCATTTATATAATTTATATTGAGCAATATAAGCCATAGAATCTAGAAAACAAGCAAACTATGCATTGAAAACAGAATATGTCAAAAACAGAACATTCTGTAGTAATCTGTACTCAAACCATACTTCTGGTACTCCAAAAATTCTGACAAATTAGGAAAACCTTAGCAATTTGTCTATTAATCTTCTGCAAAAATAATCAGCATTTTATCACGCTTTGTTAAAAACGAGAATTGTTTTCCTGAGTGCAAAAGTTTCTGTTTTTCAGCAAGATCAAACCAACTATCACCGTAAGCCATCCCAAAGGTCTTACTTGGCACTTTATTGAAACAAAAGCAATTAAACATGATTAGTAAAGTATCATAATCATGTGAACACACAAAAACAGCAGGTAAAAGTGTTGGGTTGTCTCCCAACAAGTGCTTTTCTTTTATGCCTTTTAAGCTAGGCATGATGATTTCGATGATGCTCGCATAAAAGATAAGAATTGAAACATGAAGAGAGCATCATGAAGCATATGACTAGCACATTTAGGTCTAACCCACTTCCTATGCATAGGGATTTTGTGAGAAAACAACTTATGGGAACAAGAATCAACTAGCATAGGAAGGCAAAACAAGTGCAACTTCAAAACAATCAACACATAGAGAAGAAACTTGATATTATTGAGATATGTAAGGGCATAAGTTCCTTCCTCATAGTAATTTTCAGAAACATCATGAATGGATTCAAAATATAACTATCACATACAACACTCTTTTCATGATGCACAAGCATAGAAGATTTATCACTCTATATGGCATAGATGTCATCATAATAATCATCATAGATAGAAACTTCATTGTCATAGTCAATTGAAACCTCTTCCAAAATAGTGGATGTATCACTAAATAAAGTCACGACCTATCCAAATCCACTTTCATCAATATTGTAATAAGATTCAATACCCTCCAAAATAGTGGGATCACTACTACCTAGAGTTGACACTCTTCCAAACCCACTTTCATCAATGTAATCATCATAAATAAGAGGCATGCTATCATCATAATAATTTTTCTTATCGAAAGTAGAAGGAACCAAAGGATCATTGTCGGTGTAAAAACCGGCGGATCTCGGGTAGGGGGTCCCGAACTGTGCGTCAAGGCCGGATGGTAACAGGAGACAAGGGACACGATGTTTTTTACCCAGGTTCGGGCCCTCTCGATGGAGGTAATACCCTACTCCTGCTTGATTAATATTGATGATATGGGTAGTACAAGAGTAGATCTACCACGAGATCAAGGAGGCTAAACCCTAGAATCTAGCCTATGGTATGATTGTTGTGTATGGAGTTGATTGCCTACGGACTACAACCCTCCGGTTTATATAGACACCGGATAGGGTTAGGGTTACATAAAGTCGGTTACAATGGTAGGAGATCTTGAATATACGCATCGCCAAGCTTGCCTTCCACGCCAAGGAAAGTCCCATCCGGACACGGGACGAAGTCTTCAATCTTGTATCTTCATAGTCCAGGAGTCCGGCTGAAGGTATAGTCCGGCCACCCGAACACCCCTTAATCCAGGACTCCCTCAGTAGCCCCTGAACCAGGCTTCAATGACGACGAGTCCATCGCGCAATTTGTCTTCGGCATTGCAAGGCGGGTTCCTCCTCCAAGTACTTCGTAGAAGATTGTAAACACCAAGAGTAGTGTCCGGCTTTGCAAAATAAGTTTCACATATTGCCATAGAGAGAATAATATTGACACAAATCAAATCTGCCGACGTATTCCGCAGTGCGTCATCACACTATGGCCAAGTCCTTTACTCGAATCGTTTTTACTTTTTCACCTCAGCATGTTTTGCGAGGCGGTTTCCTTGGCACGTCTTATCAAAGCAGAGATCGTGTACCCCCTTTACGGGATTCTCATCAATACGGACGTGGGTAACCCAACCGCGCCATTTATCACGGCGCTTGGGAGGCAAGCGAGTTTTACTAGGCTGGCGGGGATGCACAACCGCATCCACCCATATAAGGGGATAAGGATCCACCCTTTTACCTACGCCTTCTTCCTCTTTTGCCTATCCATCTCCTGCGCACTCGAGCTCCAGCGCCCAAGCCCGCACTTCCCACCTCAACCTTTTCCAGCAATGTCCGGAGCGGGAGGCAAGTGGATGGTCTCCTCCATCACGGAGGGCCATGTCAAAAAGCTAAGGAAGGCCGGATACTTGTCCAAAGACATCGCGCACTGGCTTCCCGAGGAGGGGCAGCTTCTCCCCACCCCAAGGCCCCATGAGAGGGTAGTATTCCTTCTCCACTTCCTCCGCGGACTGGGTTTTCCACTCCACCCATTTGTCCGGGGGCTCATGTTTTACTATGGCCTGGATTTCCACGATCTGGCCCCAAACTTCGTCCTCAACATCTCGGCGTTTATTGTCGTGTGCGAGGCCTTCCTCCGCATCCGCCCCCATTTCGGCCTCTGGCTCAAGACCTTCAACGTCAAGCCCAAGGTGGTGCGCGGCAGCCAGGCAGAATGTGGAGGCGCCATGGCGGGCAAGATGGCCAACGTCCTATGGCTCGAGGGCTCCTTCGTGGAGACCCTGAAGGGGTGGCAATCGTGGTGGTTTTACATCACCGAGCCACGCGATCCGAAATGGATCGCAACCCCCGAGTTCCGATCCGGACCCCCCACGCGGCTTATGTCCTGGAAAGGGACGGGCCTATCATGGGGCGACGAAAAAGAGGTGACCAGACTGCAGACATGCATCCAGTCCCTGGTGAACAAGCCGATCAAGCTCGTCAATGTAGTCCAGGTTATGCTCGTCCTCCGGATCCTCCCGTGTCAACAATGGGGCTTTAATCTGTGGGAGTTCAACCCGGCGCAGCACCAAACCCTTACCAGGCTCTTCGACACGACGTATGAAGATGTCTGGAAGGTGCTAACCAAAGGCGTCGAGGCTCCCACATCCGCTTCCGAGGATCGCGGATACAGCTCGCAGCGTCACGCTAGCGAGGTAAGCTATTTTCACCTTTTACAGGATGTTAAGTTTTTTCATAGTTTGACTCTATGCGGGATCTAAGCTCCCTTACCTTTGACAGGCTTGGCGGGCGAAGTCCGGATCGATTAACTGTCCGGCTCCCTTGCGCGAAGACCCAGCCCCCGCTCTACTAGCGAAGCTGCTGGTTCCGGCACCTTATGTGGTGCCGGAGAAGAAGGCCAAGAAGAAGAAGGCCACGGGGACTCGAAAGAGTTCCCGACATATGGTGGTGTCGGACTCGTCGTCCGACGAGTCTGAGACGCACTCCCCCGTGAAGACGAGGAGGAGGAAGAAGAAACCTCTCCCCCCCCCCCCAGTGGGGGAGGAGAGAAGAGGAAGGCCGCCCCAACGGGGGAGGCCGAGGGGTCTAGGAAAAGGAAGACCCCTCCGCCGGACTACGCCCCCAACGCCGAAGAGGGCAAAGAGGAGTGGCCAAACAGGGCCAAGCGTCCGGCGAAATCGTAAGTTCGGATATCAGAATAACTCATGATGTTCCTTTGTTGCACAGCTTTCCCTAATGTCGAACATAATTATGCAGCCCGCCCCGGGCCGAACTCATCGAGTCGTCGAGCGGCTCCCTGGATTCGTCGGACATGTACTCAGTTCCGCCCGCTGTCTCCCCCCGCACTGCGGACGACGACGAAGTGGTGTCGCAACGAGCTCCAGGGCAGGAGGAGGTGGTCCTGGAGGAGCCGCAGGGCGACCTCCCGGACCCCAGGAGTAAAGGGGACAAGACCCCCCTGGGCTCCAAGTCCGGCTTTGTGCCGGACATCGCGCCAGAATCTTCAACAGTTCCGGACCGCGGCAGGCGAACTCCTTCCAAGAGGAGCAAGCCTTCTGAGCCGGCGGCCTCCGTCCAACCGGAGGTGCCGGACAATCTGCTCGAGGTGCTTGACGGCGCCTCCATCGACGAGGAGCACCGTACTATTATGAGTACGGTGACCCAGAAGGTTCAGTCCGCCAAGAGCGGACTGAGTGAAGCTTGCGCTAGCCTCCTAACGGGCTTCGAGGTAAGTAAAAATATGTAAAAATATAACCGCATAGATAGTAGCCCCTGATGCTCTGTTTGGCGTTCGGAAAGGAAAGCCGAATAGAGGATCTAGTAAATTTCGCAGGAGTCTAACAATAAAGAGTCAATATGCGTGTGCAGGCTTCGCTGCTATCTGCCGCCGCACTGACTGCGGAGGTGGGTGTCCTGAAACAGGACCTCAAGCGGACCGAGCAAGAGCTCGGCCTTGCCAAGCGGCAGCTCGAGGAAAAAGAAGGTAGGAAATACCTTACAGAAAAGGTGCCTATAGAGAGGCGTGATTGCAAAAAATAACAGGATTGCACTACTTATTATTGGGGCCACGACTGAGGTGGCGACCCTCAAGCAGGCGCTGTCCGAGGCCGAAAAGAAAACGGCCGCGGAGCGCACCGAGCGAGAGAAACTTGGGGCTCAGGTCGGCGAGGTGCAGCAAGAGCTTCAGGCTCTCATGAAAAAATATGAGAGTTTGGAGCTTGAGTCAAAGACCCAAGCATCCAAGCTCGCGGCGGCCCTTGAGACTGCCAAGTCTGCCAAGGCCTAAGCCCAAAAGGCCCTCCAAGAGTTGGAGGATATTAAGAAGATAGCAGCGGGTAAGGCATTCTTTATGCAAAGCAGAAATATAAAAGTAAACTACTTGTTACTTACCCGAATCCGGAGTTCTCCAGGGGCATTCACAGATCTTCCCCGCAGCGTATCTGACGCCGCCGCATTCTACCGAGCTGAAGAGGCAGCTCGACGGAGAAGGTGTTCTGGTCTCAGTATGCTGGGGCCGGACACCCTGTGCCCTTGAGCGACCAGTTGAAACAGCTGGTCGAGCTCCATAAGGCGGCCGAACAGGCCATGAAGGGCTTCATAGTTCGGCTGCGGCCCGGAGAGGCCCTGCCTGGGAGCTGCTTCGGGCTGGTGCGGCGGCTGGTGGAGGCCTGTCCAAGGCTCGAGGTCATCAAGCGCTCCGTCTGCATCGAAGGTGCCCGTCAGGCCCTTGCCCGTGCAAAGGTGCACTGGGGTAAGCTGGACGGTGAGAAGCTTGTGAAGGATGGGCCGCCGCCGGGGAAGGAGCATCGCAAGCCCGAGAACTATTACAAGGATGTTCTTGCGGGTGCCCGCCTTGTGGCGGATGAATGTACCAAGGATGTAATTTTTGAATAAACTCGCTCGTTTTTATCCTGTGCGCTGAAAACTTGTTCATAGGCGCTTAAGCAATGCTTGTTGAATTTAAAATATTATTTTCTGTGCGGCCGTTTATCAAAAAATTGAGAGATGGCCAGTCGTCGGCTTCTGCCCCCATGCCACTAGTGCTGGGGTGTTCGAGATAAACCTGAGTGCTCTTTTTCCCATAGTTGGGTCCTTCGAGGGAGGCGCTCAGCACAACGAACCAGGCAATCGGACTATAATGCTTGAACACTCTCACTTAGCCATAGAACTTTATAATTTTAAATTTCGGTGAAGCCCCTAGTTCGGAAGACCGAGTTCGGGGCGCTATCCACGCCTTGGCCGGACAAATCCGGCTCCTCGCTCGAAGCGGCATAAGTCTTTAGGGACTCGAAAAAACCTCTCGAACAGCGACCGGTCTCTCGCCTCATCATGACAGTCAGTTTTAGCTTTCTCCACTGAGGTGCTTAACCCAGCTCAACCGGGGCACAATCGCAGTGGTTCTCCTAGTGCTACCTTAGCCGATATAGCGGAACGTAAGGCACCAAAACATAGGAGCCGGGCAAACCCAACTATTGACCCAAATCATGATTCGGAGCCGATGCATATAGTGCTATAAGTTCGGGGTGCCGCACTTGTGAAAGTGTACGGACTTCTCACACCATATTAAAGGGTACTGAAGCCCCTGGCGTACTTGCCGTACCACAGTGTACGGGTGCAACATGTCATTAATGAACATATATAAAAGAGAGTAATGCAGAAAATAGACAAAAGCTATGCATTGTTTATATAAAGGCTATTTATCAAAGCCGAAGATACAAATAGTGCGGTAAGCAAAAGATATTGGACTATTCAGTATGTCTTGACCGGGGGCAGGCCGCGGAATTGTATTTAAAATAGGTATACCACTCGTAACAGAGACCACCTGGGAGTTCCATAGTGCGGCATGGCTTGTCTGCCTCCCTGGATCTTGCATCATTTGTGCGGCAGTCGAATTGCCGAACATGTCGTCCGAAGTATGGAGTCCTGAAGGTAAGAAAAAATTAAAAAGAGAATCCGGCAGCCCCTAGTACGTTTTAAGCCGTATTCTGGGCGTGCCGTTATTGTGCCCCTTCCCCTGTGCCCATGGTATTTCAAGGGCGTATTTATGTACGCGAGGTACTGGTTTCGCTATGTCGCGATAGCTGGGGTTGGGGCCGCATTGCTACGCTTGCTCAGAGTGTGCCAGGCAGTCCTGCTGTGGGTTACTCCGGGCGCGCTTGGCAGTGTCTGGCTTTTTAATGGCCGGACTGGAGAATTGCCTGAGAAGGCTACTTTGTACCTTCGCTGCGAGAGCCGCCGTATGCTCCTCCGTACGGAGGGAGTGTTCGGTGTTTCCGTTGACTGTAATTACTCCTCGAGGGCCTGGCATCTTGAGCTTGAGATATGCGTAGTGCAGCACCGCATTGAACTTTGCAAATGCGGTTCGTCTGAGCAGGGCGTGATAGCCACTGCGAAACGGGACTATATCGAAGATTAACTCTTCGCTTCGGAAATTATCCGGGGATCCGAAGACCACGCCAAGTATTACTGAGCCTGTACAGTTGGCTTCTACACCTGGTATAATGCCTTTAAAGGTCGTTCTTGTGGGCTTAATCCTTGAGGGATCTATGCCCATTTTCCGCACTGTATCCTAATAAAGCAGGTTCAGGCTACTGCCACCGTCCATGAGGACTCTTGTGAGATGAAATCCGTCGATGATTGGGTCGAGAACCAATGCGGCGAAGCCGCCATGACGGATGCTAGTGGGATGGTCCCTTCGATCAAAAGTGATCGGGCAGGAGGACCATGGGTTGAACTTTGGGGCGTCTGGCTCTATCGCGTATACGTCCCATAGCGCACGCTTCCGCTCCCGCTTGGGAATGTGGGTTGCGTATATCATGTTCACTGTTCGCACTTGTGGGGGAAAGCCCTTCTGTCCATTGTTGTTCGGCGGCTTGGGCTCTTCGTCGTCGCTGTGCAGCCCCTTGTCTCTGTTTTCGGCCCTTAACTTGCCTGCCTGCTTGAACACCCAACAATCCCTATTAGTGTGATTGGATGGCCTTTCGGGGGTGCCATGTATCTGGCACAAGCGATCGAGGATTCGGTCCAAACTGGACGGGCCCTGAGTATTCTTTTTGAATGGCTTTTTCCGCTGACCGGATTTATAGCCTTTGAATCCGGCATTGACTGCCGTGTCTTCATTGCTGTCGCTGTTAACGCGGCGTTTTTGCTTATTCCGACGTGTCCTGCCACTTTTGTCCTTGGTATCCGAATTACCAGGGTTCTTTGATAAGTTGTTACTGCGAGCTAGCCAGCTGTCTTCTCCCGCGCAAAAGCGGGTCATGAGTGTCGTGAGGGCTGCCATGGATTTCGGCTTTTCCTGTCCCAGGTGCCGGACAAGCCACTCATCGCGGATGTTATGCTTGAAGGCTGCTAGGGCCTCTGCGTCCGGACAGTCGACTATTTGGTTTTTCTTTGTTAGGAACCGTGTCCAGAATTGTCTGGCCGATTCCTCTGGCTGCTGAATTATGTGGCTTAAGTCGTCGACATCCGGCGGTCGCACGTAAGTGCCCTGGAAGTTGTCGAGGAATGCGGCTTCGAGGTCCTCCCAAGAACCGATTGAGTCTGCTGGCAAGCTATTAAGCCAATGCCGGGCCGGTCCTTTAAGTTTGAGCGGGAGGTATTTGATGGCGTGTTGATCATCGCCACGTGCCATGTGGATGTGAAGGAGATAATCCTCGATCCATACCGCCGGGTCTGTTGTGCCATCGTATGATTCGATGTTTACGGGTTTGAAACCCTCTGGGATTTTATGATCCATTACTTCATTCGTGAAGCATAGCGGGTGTGCGTCGCCTCTGTACTGGGCTATATCACGACGTAGCTCGGAAGCGCTATGTCTGTTGTGTTCAGCCCAGCCGAATTTGTTGTATCCGGAGTGAAGATCATTGTCACATGCCGTAGGGCGCCTGCACGATCCGTAGATCGATCTTGTTTGTCTAGCCTTATCCTCCAGTATGTCTCGCAGGTTGGGCGCATTTTCCCGTGCCTTAGTTGAGCGGCGTCGGGGCATGGCTTGGGTGGAGGGCCGAGGGGCCTCTCTGTCGCGGCCGCGAGGTGGCCGGTCTGCCATGTCATGCGCTGGTGATGTAGGTGCTTCCTCCTCTGATTGGGGTAGCGGCCTGCGCTTCAGGTAATTCTTGGAGGGGCGTTCGAGTTCATACTCTTCGGCCGTAAGGACTTCAGTCCATCTGTCAGTTAGCAAATCTTGGGCAGCTTTAAGCTGTTGCTGCTTTTTCTTGAGGCTGCTTGCCATGGCTAAAAGCCTGCGTTTAAAACGCTCTTGTTCGGCGGGGTCTGATGGTATGACGAATTCATCGTCATCGAGGCTTGCCTCATCTTCGGAGGGAGGCATATAGTTATCATCCTCGACCTCTCGGTCTGCCGCTCTCTCATGAGGGCTGGCTTCTCCATCTTCCTGTGCCGAATCTTGCTGAGGTGGGTGTTCTTCGGCGTTATCCGGGGTAGTATTATCTCCCGTGCCGGAATCACCGTTTTTTGCTTTGGCGGGGTTTAGAGCGGTGCCGTTGACGCCGACGCTTTGGCTGTTTCTTGGGGGCGTCATCCCCCGCTGTTCCATCGCCATCTCCATCTTTTGGAGTATCCACCATATATATGTCATATGATGAGGTGGCCTTCCAGCGCCCTACAGGTGCTGGTTCCTGTTCGTCTCCTACATCATCGTCCATGCCATCGATATCTTCGGAGCTGAAGTCAAGCATGTCGGTTAGATCGTTGACAGTGGCTACAAAGTGGGTGGTGGGTGGGCTTTGAATTTCCTTATCGTCCGTATCCCACCCTCGCTAACCCTAGTCTGGCCAGGGCTCTCCTGATAAAGAGAGAGACTTAAGAGAGTTCAGGATGTCGCCAAAAGGCGAATGCTGAAAGATGTCTGCGGCGGTGAACTCCATTATCGGCGCCCAATCGGATTCGATTGGCAGGGGCGCGGGGGGTTCGGAGTCCGGGGAGGAGTCCGGATCCACGGAGTCATGGGCCATGCGGAGTGCGGGGCTGGAGTTCGGCTCGATCGCCTCTGAGATCGCAGCCCCTGAGGCAACGTCTAACCGCTGATCCTCGATCGGGGCAGTATGCTCCGAATCAATGGTCGAAACCGATGCGTATGCGGCCTCCAAGGCGCTGTTCGGCGGCAGAGCTATATCATGCCCATCGAGACAGTGCGACGCACTTGGCTGTGGCTCGAATCCGTCGAAGATCAAGTCCCCGTGGATGTCAGCCGTGTAGTTTAGGCTTCCAAACCTGACCTGATGGCCAGGGGCGTAGCTTTCGATCTGCTCTAGGTGGCCGAGTGAATTAGCCTGCAGAGCGAAGCTGCCGAAGACGAAGATCTGTCCGGGGAGAAAAGTTTCACCCTGGACCGTATCGTCGTTGATGATCAAAGGAGCCGTCGGGCCTAAAGGCGACGACACAGAGGAACTCTCAATGAAAGCACCAATGTCGGTGTCAAAACCGGCGGATCTCAGGTAGGGGGTCCCGAACTGTGCGTCAAGGCCGGATGGTAACAGGAGACAAGGGACACGATGTTTTTTACCCAGGTTCGGGCCCTCTCGATGGAGGTAATACCCTACTCCTGCTTGATTAATATTGATGATATGGGTAGTATAAGAGTAGATCTACCACGAGATCAAGGAGGCTAAACCCTAGAAGCTAGCCTATGGTATGATTGTTGTGTATGGAGTTGATTGCCTACGGACTACAACCCTCCAGTTTATATAGACACCGGATAGGGTTAGGGTTACATAAAGTCGGTTACAATGGTAGGAGATCTTGAATATCCGCATCGCCAAGCTTGCCTTCCACGCCAAGGAAAGTCCCATCCGGACACGAGACGAAGTCTTCAATCTTGTATCTTCATAGTCCAGGAGTCCGGCTGAAGGTATAGTTCGGCTACCCGAACACCCCCTAATCCAGGACTCCCTCAATCATATTCATTAAGCAAATCATCCTCAAGCTTAGGACAAGCATTATTTCCAGCAAATAAATCTTCAAACATATCATACTCATTAAACATAGCATCCCCAAGCTTGTGGTTTTGCATATCATCACAATCATTCTTATAAATAGCATGAATGGCACCAATAGTATAGCAAACATCATTATCATATTCTTCCAAGCAAGTGCTAAAAATATTTTCAAGATCATAAGGGATATCGTTGACTTCACAATCATAATCATTACAAAAAGTAGTAGGCATCACAAAATCATACTCAATATCATCATCCTCCATCAACATATTTGATTCACTTTCATGAGGCACAATGGTGATAGGAGCAACATTATTTGGGAGAGATACCTTTTTACCTCTATTCTTTCTTCTTTTCTTATTCTTCACCACATCATGTGTGGATTTAATTAATTTTTTCAAGCTTCTTGTGGGAGAGATTGATTGGATAGGAAGCTCCTCCTCGTTACCTAATTCATCATAATAAACACTAGGAGGGTATTGGGTGACATTTTCCCTTTCATTAGTACTCTCTTCATATTCCATTTGTTTTCTTGTCTTTAGGTAGTTGGCAATATAAGGATTCTCAATGCAATTTACCGCCAAAACATATAAATTTCCTCTAGATCAAAATCAAGAAACCTCTCGAGATTAAATTTTGGAATACCCTTACTTATACATTTCATTTCTTCATACCCCAAAAGAAGACTAAGCTCTTTATGATGCTCAAGGGTAATCAAGTTATCACAATTTTTGGACACAATTTGATCATGAAAGAATTTGCATTTGAGATTTAAATGACAATGTTCATTGCAAAGTTCACAAGGATGGCAGGAAAAAAAATCTTTCAGCACAATCAGCTAGCCTCTCTTGTAACCTTTTCATTTCTAAACATTTATGCTTCTTACAAAATCTATCTTCCCCTTTTGGTGTGCAAATGCATTCCCAATTCATTCCGCAAAAATTGACATGCTTATAAGAAACATTTTTGTCATGACTTGTGCAATCATCATTAGCATTTTGGATATTCAAAGAATTTGTACTAACAATATTGCAATCATGCTAATCATTCAAATATTTTGTGCCAAACATTTTATTGACTTCTTCTTCTAACAATTGAGCACAATTTTCCGATCCATCATTTTCACGAAAACATTATAGAGTTGAATAATATGATGCAACCTCAATTCCATTTTTTGTAGTTTTCTTTTTATAAACCAAACTAGTGATAAAACAAGAGATTAAAAGATTCAATTGCAATATCTAAAGATATACCTTCAAGCACTCACCTCCCCGGCAACGGTGCTAGAAAAGAGCTTGATGTCTACTATGCAACTTTATTCTTGTAGACACGTGTTGAGCCTCCAAGCACAGAGTTTTGTAGGACAATAGCAATTTTCCCTCAAGTGGATGACCTAAGGTTTATCAATCCATGAGAGGTGTAGGATGAAGATGGTCTCTCTCAAATGACCCTGCAACCAAATACAAGAAATCTCTTGTGTCCCCAACACACCCGATACAATGGAAAATTGTATAGGTGCACTAGTTCGGCGAAGAGATGGTGATAAAAGTGTAATATGGATGATAGAAATATATTTTTATAATCTGAATAAATAAAAACAGCAAGGTAGCAAATAGTAAGCGGGCACAAAAATGGTACTGCAATGCTTGAAAACAAGGCCTAGGGTCCGTACTTTCGCTAGTGCAATTTCTCAACGGTGCTAACATAGTTGGATCATATGATTATCCCTCAACCAAGAATCACTCCCAAGTTCCTATTAGAGGAGAACAAAAGATAGGAATTGTTTGTAGGGTACGAAACCACCTCAAAGCTATTCTTTCCGTTCAATCTATTCAAGAGTTCGTACTAAAATAACGCAAAGCTATTTTTCCGTTTGATCTATCCTAGAGTTCGTAGTATAATAACACCAAATCATATTCATATTCATAATACTCAATCCACACAAAGAGCTACAAGGGGACCCCAAAGTTTCTATCGGAGAAAAGATAATAAAAACGTGCATCAACCCCTATGCAAAGATTACCCCAATATCACCGTGGGAATCCGCAAGTTGAATGCCATAACATATATCAAGTGAATCAATAAGATACCCCAATGTCACCTCAAGTATTCATACCGCAAGACATACATCATGTGTTCGCAAATCTGAATAGTCAATCCAACATGACAAAACTTCAAAGGGTAAAGATTCAATTAATCACAACAAGAGTATAGAGGGGAGAAACATCATATGATCCAACTATAGTAACAAATCCCATGATATAGATCACGAGAGAGAGAGATTAAACACATAGCTACTGGTACAAACCCTCAGCCCCAAGATGATAGTGTTATTGACAGAGTTCTTCAATCACTGCCACCAAGCTACAAAGGCTTCGTGATGAATTATAATATGCAAGGGATGGACAAGACAATTCCCGAGCTCTTCGCAATGCTCAAAGCTGCGGAGGTAGAAATCAAGAAGGAGCATCAAGTGTTGATGGTTAACAAGACCACTAGTTTCAAGAAAAAAAGGCAAGGGAAATAAGGGGAACTTCAAGAAGAATGGCAAACAAGTTGCCACTCCTGGGAAGAAGCCCAAAGCTGGAACCAAGCCTGAAACTGAGTGCTTCGACTGCAAAGGAAATTGTCACTGGAAACGAAACTGCCCCAAATACTTGGTGGATAAGAAGGATGGCAAAGTGAACAAAGGTATATTTGATATACATGTTATTGATGTGTACCTTACTAATGCTCATAGTAGCACCTGGGTATTTGATACTGGTTCGGTTGCTCATATTCGTAACTCAAAACAAGAGCTATGGATTAAACGAAGATTGGCTAAGGACGAGGTGACGATTGATGTCTACTACACAACTTTATTCTTGTAGACACGTGTTAGGCCTCCAAGCGCAGAGTTTTGTAGGACAATAGCAATTTTCCTTCAAGTGGATGACCTAAGGTTTATCAATCCGTGAGAGGTGTAGGATGAAGATGGTCTCTCTCAAATAACCCTCCAACCAAATACAAGAAATCTCTTGTGTACCCAACACACCCGATACAATGGGAAATTGTATAGGTGCACTAGTTCGGTGAAGAGATGGTGATAAAAGTGTAATATGGATGATAGAAATATATTTTTATAATCTGAATAAATAAAAACAGCAAGGTAGCAAATAGTAAATGGGCACAAAAACGGTATTGCAATGCTTGAAAACAAGGCCTAGGGTCCATACTTTCGCTAGTGCAATCTCTCAACAGTGCTAACATAGTTGGATCATATGATTATCCCTTAAAGTGCAACGCAAAATCACTCCCGAGTTCCTATTAGCGGAGAACTAAAGATAAGAATTGTTTGTAGGGCACGAAACCACCTCAAAGCTATACTTTCCGCTCGATCTATTGAAGAGTTCGTACTAAAATAATGCAAAGCTATTTTTCCGTTCGATCTATCCTAGAGTTCATACTAGAATAACACCAAAGCATATTCATATTCATAATGCTCAATCCACACAAAGAACAACAAGGGGACCCCAAAGTTTTATCAGAGAAAAGATAATAAAAACATGCATCAACCCCTATGCAAAGATTACCCCAATATCATCGCGGGAATCTGCAAGTTGAATGCCAAAATATATATCAAGTAAATCAATAAGATACCCCAATGTCACCTCAAGTATTCATACCGCAAGACATACATCATCTGTTCTCAAATCTGAATATTCAATCCGACATGACAAAACTTCAAAGGGTAAAGATTCAATTCATCACAACAAGAGTATAGAGGGGAGGAACATCATATGATCCGACTATATTAACAAAGCCCATTATATAGATCATGAGAGAGAGAGAGATTAAACACATAGCTACTGGTACAAACCCTCAGCCCCGAGGGTGGACTACTCCCTCCTCATCGTGGTGGCTGCCGAGATGATGAAGATGGCCACCGGAGATGATTCCGCTCTCCGGCAGGTTGCCAGCACGGCTCTAGATTGGTTTTCGGTGGCTACGGAGCCCTGCAGCGGCGGCACTTCTGATCTCGGTTAACCTCAAAGGGTTTCAGAATATTTGGGAATTTATAGTCCAAAGAAGGGGTACGGGAGGCCACCGAGGTGGGCACAACCCACTTGGGCGCGCCAGGGGGCCCTAGCGCACCCTGGTGGGTTGTGCCCCCCTCGAGGCACCCCCAGGTGCTGCTTTGGCCCATAAAAAATCCACAAAAAGTTTCGCGGTGTTTGGACTGCATTTGATATTGATTTTCTGCGATGTAAAAAACAAGCAAAAAACAACAACTGGCACTGGGCAATGGGTCAATAGGTTAGTCCCACAAAATGATATAAAGTTGCTATAAAATGATTGTAAAACATCCAAGAATGATAATATAACAACATGAATACTTCATAAATTATAGATACGTTGGAGACGTATCAATGATGCGCGTCAGGAATGGTTCCAAGGTCGATGTGATCGTTGTTGTCACGCTACCTCTACATCTACCTTCGGGATTAGTTTTACACCTGAATAATTGTTATTTGGTGCCGGCATTGAGCATGAACATTATATCTGGATCTTGTTTAGTGTCGGACGGTTATTCATTTAAATCAGAGAATAATGGTTGTTCTATTTATATGAATAATATCTTTTATGGTCATGCACCCTTGAAGAGTGGTATATTTTTGTTGAATCTCGATTCTGGTGATACACATATTCATAATATTGATGCCAAAAGATGCAAAGTTGATAATGATAGTGCAACATATTTTTGGCACTGCCGTTTAGGTCATATTGGTGTAAAGCGCATGAAGAAACTCCATGCAAATGGGCTTTTGGAATCACTTGATCATGGATCATTTGATAATTGTGAACCATGCCTCATGGGAAAGATGACTAAAACTCTGTTCTCCAGAACAATGGAGCAAGCTAATGACTTATTGGAAATAATACATACCGATGTATGCGGTCCGATGAGTGTTGAGGCACGCGTCAGGTATCATTATTTCCTGACCTTCACAGATGATTTGAGCAGATATGGGTATATCTACTTAATGAAACACAAGTCTGAAATATTTGTGAAGTTCAAAGAATTTTAGAGTGAAGTGGAGAATCATCGTAACAAGAAAATAAAGTTTCTACGATCTGATCGCGGAGGCGAATATTTGAGTTATGAGTTTGGCCTTCATTTAAAACAATGTGGAATAGTTTCACAATTCACACCACCTGGAACACCACAACGTAATGGTGTGTCCGAACATTGTAACCGTACTTTATTAGATATGGTGCGATCTATGATGTCTCTTATTGATTTACCACTATCGTTTTGGGGTTATGCATTAGAGACAACTGTATTCACATTAAATAGGGCATCGTCTTAATCCATTGAGAGGACGCCATATGAACTGTGGTTTGGCAAGAAACTTAAGCTGTCGTTTCTTAAAGTTTGGGGTTGCGACACTTATGTCAAAAGGCTTCAGCCTGATAAACTCGAACCCAAATCGGAGAAGTGCATCTTCATAGGATACCCTAAGGAAACAATTGGGTACACCTTCTACCACAGATCCGACGGCAAGATCATTATGGCCAAGAATGAAAACTTTTTAGAGAAGGAGTTTCTCTCGAAAGAAGTGAGTGGGAGGAAAGTAGAACTTGATGAGGTTATTGTACCTTCTCTCGAATTGGAAAGTAGCTAATTAGAGAAATCCGTTCCCATGATGCCTACACCAACTAGAGAGGAAGCTAATGATGATGGTCATGAAACTTCAGATCAACTTACTACTGGACCTCGTAGGTCGAACAGAGCATGTTCCACACCAGAGTGATACGGTAGTCCTGTTCTGGAAGTCATGTTACTAGACCATGACGAACCTATGAACTATGAAGAAGATATGATGAGCCCAGATTCCAATAAATGGCTTGATGCCATGAAATCTGAGATAGGATCCATGTATGAGAACAAACTGTGGGCTTTGGTGGACTTGCCCAATGATCGGCGAGCCATAGAGAATAAATGGATCTTCAAGAAGAAGTCTGACACTGATAGTAATGTTACTGTTTACAAAGCTCGACTTGTCGCAAAAGGTTTTCGACAAGTTCAAGGAGTTGACTACGATGAGACTTTCTCACCTGTAGCGATGCTTAAGTCTGTCCGAATCATGTTAGCAATTGCCGCATTTTATGACTATGAAATCTGGCAAATGGATGTCAGAACTGCATTCTTTAATGGATTTCTTAAAGAAGAGTTGTATATGACGCAACCAGAAGGTTTTGTCGATCCTGAAGGTGCTAACAAAGTGTGCAAGCTCCAGCGATCCATCTATGGACTGGTGCAAGCATCTCAGAGTTTGAATATACGCTTTGATGAGGTGATAAAAGCATATGGTTTTATACAGACTTTCGGAGAAGCTTGCATTTACAAGAAAGAGAGTGGGAGCTCTGTAGCATTTCTAATATTATATGTGGATGACATATTGTTGATTGGTAATGATGTAGAATTTCTGGATAGCATAAAAGGATAATTGAATAAAAGTTTTTCAATGAAAGACCTCGGTGAAGCTGCTTATATATTGGCATCAAGATCTATAGAGATAGATGAAGATGCTTAATAGGACTTTCACAAAGCACATACCTTGATAAAGTTTTGAAGAAGTTTAAAATGGATCAGTCAAAGAAAGGGTTCTTGCTTGTGTTACAAGGTGTGAAGTTGAGTCAGACTCAATGCCCGACCACTGCATAAGATAGAGAGAAAATGAAAGGCATTCCCTATGCCTCAGCCATAGGTTCTATCATGTATGCAATGCTGTGTACCAGACCTGATGTGTGCCTTGCTATAAGTTTGGCAGGGAGGTACCAATGTAATCCAGGAGTTGATCATTGGACAACAGTCAAGAACATCCTGAAGTACCTGAAAAGGACTAAGGATATGTTTCTCGTTTATGGAGGTGACAAAGAGCTCGTCGTAAATGGTTACATTGATGCTAGCTTTGATACTGATCTGGATGACTCTAAGTCACAAACCGGATATGTATTTATATTGAATGCTGGAGCTATCAATTGGTGCAGTTCCAAGCAGAGCGTCATGGCAGGATCTATGTGTGAAGCGGAGTACATAGCTGCTTCGGAAGTAGCAAATGAAGGAGTCTAGATGAAGGAGTTCATATTCGATCTAGGTGTAATACTCAGTGCATCGGGTCCAATGAAAATCTTTTGTGACAATACTGGAGCAATTGCCTTCGCGAAGGAATCCAGATTTCGCAAAAGAACCAAACAGATCAAGAGACGCTTCAACTCCATCCGTGATCAAGTCAAGGAGGGAGACATAGAGATTTGCAAAATACATACTGATCTGAATGTAGCAGATTCGTTGACTAAGCCTCTTCCACGAGCAAAACATGATCAGCACCAAGACTCCATGGGTGTTAGAATCATTAGAATGTAATCTAGATTATTGACTCTAGTGCAAGTGGGAGACTGAAGGAAATATGCCCTAGATGCAATAATAAAGTTGTTATTTTATATTTCCTTATTCATGATAAATGTTTATTATTCATGCTATAATTGTATTGATCGGAAACCTAAATACATGCGCGAATTCATAGACAACACCGTGTCCCTAGTAAGCCTCTATTTGACTACCTCGTTGATCAAAGATGGTTAAGGTTTCCTAACCATGGACATGAGTTGTCATTTGATAATGGGATCACATCATTAGGAGAATGATGTGATGGACAAGAGCCATCCGTTAGCATAGCATATTGATCGTTCAGTTTTATTGTTATTGCTTTCTTCATGTCAAATACATATTCCTTCGACTATGAGATTATGCAACTCCCGGATACCAGAGGAATACTTTGTGTGCTATCAAACATCATAACGTAATTGGGTGATTATAAAGATGCTCCACAGGTATCTTCGAAGGTGTTTGTTGGGTTGACATAGATCAAGATTAGGATTTGTCACTCCGAGTATCGGAGAAGTATCTCTGGGCCCTATCAGTAATGAACATCATAAGAAGCCTTGAAAGCAAAGTGACAAATGAGTTAGTTGCAGGATGATGTATTACGGAACGAGTAAAGAGACCTGCCGGTAACGATATTGAACTAGGTATGTAGATACCGACGATCGAATGTCGGTCAAGTAACATATCGATGGACAAAGGGAATTATATATGTTGTCATAATGGTTCGACCGATAAAAATCTTCATAGAATATGTAGAAGCCAATATGAGCATCCAGGTTCCGCTATTGGTTATTGAATGAAGAGGTGTCTTGGTCATGTCTACATAGTTCTTGAACCCGCAGGGTCCGCACGCTTAACGTTCATTGACGATATTGTATTATATGAGTTATGTGAATTGGTGACCGAATGTTGTTCTGAGTCCCGGATGAGATCACGGAGATGACGAAGAGTCTCAAAATGGTCGAGAGGTAAAGATTAATATATAGGATGATAGTATTCGGACACCGGAAGTGTTCCGAAATGTATCGGGTATTTATCGGAGTACCAGAGGGGTTACCAGAAACCCAGGGGGAGGTATATGGGCCATATGGGCCATAAGAGGCGAGCGCACCAGCCCACAAGGGGTGACGCGCTCCCTTGGCATGTGCCCGAATTGGAGAAGGAAAAAGGGGGGTTCGGCCCCCCTTCCTTTCTCTCTTCCCCCTTCCTTTCTTCTCCGGTGGAAAAAGGAAGGGGGGGCGCCACTTTGGGAAACCCCAAGTAGGATTCGGATCCTACTTGGGCCCCCTTGGCTGCCTCTCCTGCCCTCTCACCTATATATATGTGGGGAGGGGGGCACCTAGAACACACAACATCAATTGTTAGCCGGGTGTGGCACCCCCTCCACCGTTTACACCCCAGGTCATATACTCGCGGTGCTTAGGCGAAGCCCTGCATGGATCACCATCACCTTCACCATGCCATCATGCTGAAGGAACTCATCTACTACCTCGACACCTTGCTGGATCAAGAAGGCAAGGGACGTCACCGAGCTGAACGTGTGCAGAACTTGGAGGTGTCGTACGTTCGGTACTCGATCGGTGGAGCGCGAAGAAAGTTTGACTACATCAACCGCGTTGTGAAACCCTTCTGCTTTCGGTCTATGAGGGTACGTTGGCACACTCTCCCCCTCGTTGCTATGCATCTCCATGGATAGATCATTACATGTGTGTAGAATATTTTTTGTTTTCCATGCAACGTTTCCCAACAAAGAGGTGTTGGGCCAGCCTACTAACCGACTCCCTAAGACGAGGCCAGCTACTCAATCGTAGCGAACGAGACATAGACGCGCCCATGCAACCACCGGTCTCGCCATAAGCGACACATAGACACGCCCTGTTTGGCTAACCTTGTATGTAATAGTTAATAGCAAGTAGACAAAAGAACATGTGGCCTATTTGGCGAAGGCAAGGCTAATCCAATCACATTCATCCACATCTTTAAACACAAAATATTCCCACATTTCAGTCTCCTGTCCAATCCTAAATTAATGAAATGAGTTTTGTTTTTCATGCGCCTCCACTCACTCCGGAATAACTGCTTTACTCTCTTTATATTTACATTTAAAAAATAAATAAATAAATAGCTATAACCCTTTTATTTCCTCCAAAGAACAAGTGTATGCATGATGAGTTCAAATTATGAGATGATATTACACTTTATTTTGTGCCTACAAGACATGCTTTGTTGAGTTTTATGGCGTTCACACACTTCCTTTTGTGTGTTCTCTCTAAGATGTTATTTCGGAATTGTTTGGAATTCTAAGTAAAGAACACCAAGAAAAGGTGATACAATCACGTTAATCAACATGATAAATAATTTCCAAAAAATGAGGCATCTCGGAGAAGCTGGGAGCTGCGCAGGGCCACCAGAGTGCTCAGCTCTTTGGTACATGCGCAAGTGCCCGTACCACTGGTCATACCACTCATCGTCGCCACCTCTTGATCAACTACTTCACCCCCATGCAATCAGATTTGAGATCAAGCGCCAACAGACTCCAAAAACTCATCTAGAAGATAGAACCCTAGCCTCTGGAAGGCATCCAAAGGAGGAACTGGCAAGGAGGATATCAGTTTCGCGAAGTTTCAGAATACACCATAGGGGAATCAGCAAGTAATATTCTTCGTTCATGTTGGTCCTACATGCCATTACAGTATTAATTACTATGTTTATTCAATTTATATGTTGATATTTAATGCATGCTTTCGAATATCATGATGAATAATTAATGTCTACCAT
Organism: Triticum dicoccoides; assembly: GCF_002162155.2. Lineage (NCBI taxonomy): Eukaryota > Viridiplantae > Streptophyta > Magnoliopsida > Poales > Poaceae > Triticum > Triticum dicoccoides. The sequence continues at coordinate 556,585,570 of NC_041390.1, read as the reverse complement.
TCATACAATGCTATTTAATCATTTTCTTTGGAATGTCATGATGAATAATTAATATCTACAGTAATAAGGCTCACGCATCTACTAGTAGTATCATTCATTATTATTAATAGTGCATTAAGTACTACTCTCTCCATCCTATTATATAGTGCACATTGATTTTCATGAAAACCAATCTTAACCATTTTGACTAAGTTTCTATAGAAAATTATTTACACTACAATATCAAATATCTATCATATCAAAATTCATTTTAGGATGAATATAATGTGTTCATGCTATAGAGTCGATGAATTTTTCTATATTATCGATCATGGTTTATAATGTTTGACTTAAAAAAACTTATATGCATTATATTTTAGGACCGAGGGAGTATGAAATTATATTATTTATTCTTTTTGTATATCTAGTATTGTGATGGGGCTATCATTATCTCTAAACTTGGTCAGAGTTTATAAACTTTGACTTAGGATAAAACTTATATGCACAATATTTAAAAGCGGTGGGAGTATGTTTTGATAACTAGTGCACGTATCCATAATAATCTAGTAGACAATGCAACTAATAGTGTTTTGGTCGATTTAACTACCTTAATTTTCATAGTTAACCTCGATGTTGTTGATTTGAGTGCATTATTTTTTGAAATAAACCAAAAGACGTGTCATTTCAATTGAAGTGCTTGCTTCAACCACCAAAGAGTTTGGGGTTGGCTGTTACTACTACCTACGTCCATGTTCGCAAGTCCCCTTCGTATTTTGACCATAATTTTAACTAAGAAAATATAAGTTATGTGTATCAAAAGTAATATCACTAAAAGCTACATCTAAATATGAGGCCGCCAATATAATTTTTTATGACATGCATTAATATTTTGCTAGCAAAATATGTGGTCAAAATTTAATCTACACTACAAAATCTGCTCTACTCAGTGACAAAAACCCTGGTGACGAAACAGGAAACATCGTGAAAGATCGTTTTCTATGACGGTCAACCATCACCATGTGTTTTCCTCCTGGGGCAGCACCCTCGGCAACTTTGGCGACATTTTGGCCTGATTTTCAGCGACATATTTTGTCGTCATTAGGCATGTGCATATTCTGCGATGATTCGTAGTGTCATACAAAATGTTTGGTGTAACAGAAAATGTTCGGCGGGTTAAAAATGATTAAAAATGGTGTGTTGGTGTTCAGAACATAGTACCTTATAAATTCTCCCATTGCAGATTTTATAACATATTAGAATCAAAATTTTAGGGTTTAAGGTTCAGAGCTCGCATCAAAATCCATTGATTAGTTTTTCATGCATGCTCTCATTGTAGTGAACTATGAGAGCATGAACGGGAAATCACATAGAAATATATTGCATTAAAGTTATAAATTCACTTGAAATAGTGTACCATGATTTCAAAGGGACCATCAAGTCAGATAGCAATACTACAAAAGGTCATAATTTCTTAATGCCACTTAATAGAACATACACGTGCATCATCATCATCATCATCATATCAGTACCAACAGTAGCATAAAAGACCTATAGAGATGGACGATCATGAGGCAAGATGACAGAGAGTCAGAACTACTCCTTATCTTGTTCAGCAACAATGAAATCGAGGACGAGAAAGCTCCCTGGATGTCCATGGTGGATCACGCAGATCATCTTGTCTCCAATATCCATGTCATACATGTCAATTACTTTGCTCCGCCAAGTAAGGACGATCTTTCATCTCCTTGTCCCGAAGCCGAGTATGAAGGCAATCTGATGTTGACTCTAGGATGGAGAACAATGGTCAGCTCTCTATTTGCAACCATGGGCACAACACGTTGTGGGAGTATCTGGTGGAAGAACACAATTTGAACACTTTAAGCATTCTACATAAGTACTTGGACTATCTGAAGATAATGAGAGTATATACAATTATAACCATGAGTTTGTCATCAATGTTGGTCTTGTTCAAAGTGTGCAGAAGGGGCACATAAGAATGTTCTCTTGGTCCAACGTTGTAACCGTCCGCAAGCATCCCAATATGATCAACAAAGATGATGACAAACCACATCTCTTCCCAGCTTACTCTGCTCCCTTCAGTAACCTCCATGTTTTCTATAAACTACTTTGTTACAATATCCACTCTGTAATAAGCTATCAAATTTTTTTGTAAATAATATTAGTTAAATATAGCACCAAGATGAAATGTGATTATTTAAATCTAGCTGTAAATGTTGTTACTTAAAATTGTGAGATATTTGCTAGAATACTTACTGATGTGGCTAGACTACGTCGGTATTTCCCCAAAGAGGAAGGGATGATGCAGCATAGTGACGGTAAGTATTTCCTTCAGTTGTGAAACCAAGTATCAATCCAATAGGAGAACCAAGCAACACTATGTAAACAGTACCTGCACACAAAGAATAAATACTTGCAACCCGACGCGTAAGAGGGGTTGTCAGTCCCTCCCTGGGAAAAAGATATATTGGTTTGTATGAGTTTGGATAAATAGATCTCGCTAAAACACAAAATAAAATAAGTAAGAAAAAAGTGCAACAAGGTATTTTTGGGTTTTTGGAATAATAAACCTGAAAATAAAAGCGGCAAAAAATAGGTCAGAAAGCAAATATGATGAAAGATAGACCCGAGGGCCGTAGATTTCACTAGTGGCTTCTCTTGAGAAAATAACGCATGGTGGGTAAACAACTTACTGTTGGGCAATTGATAGAAGAAAAAATAATTATGATGATATCTAGGCAATGATCAATATATAGGCATCACGTCCAAGATTAGTAGACCGACTCCTGCATGCATCTACTACTATTACTCCACACATCGACCGCTATCCAGCATGCATCTAGTGCATTAAGTTCATGGAGAAACGAAGTAATGCAATAAGAATGATGGCATGATGTAGACAAGATCTATTCATGTAGGAATAAACCCCATCTTGTTATTCTTAATAACAATGATACATGTGTGCCTCGCTGCCCCTTGTGTCACTGGGAGAGGACACCGCAAGATCGAACCCATCACAAAGCACCTCTTCCCATTGCAAGAAAAATCAATCTGGTTGTCCTAACTAAAAAAATACGAGGCTATATATAATCATGCATATAAGAGATCAAAGAAGACTCAAATAATATTCATGGATAGAAATCCGATCATAAACTCGAACTTCATCGGATCCCAACAAACACACCGCAAAAAGTCATTACATCAAATAGATCTCCAAGAGACCATTGTATTGAGAATCAAAAAAGTGAGATGAATACACCACGCATCATTGCAGAGGCACCAATGAGGATGATAAACCCCTCTGCGATGGTGTTTGATTGGATCTCGTGGTTCTGGAACTTGCGGCGGCTGGAATTGTGTTTCATCGACTCCCTTAGGGTTTCTAGAATATTTAGGAATTTATAGGGCAAAGAGGTGGTGCAGGAGACCCTCGTGGGCCCCACAACCCACCAAGGTGCGCCCTGGTATCTTGTGGTCCCCACGGGCCTCCTCTCTGGTCCTACCTTGGTCCCCAAGTTGTATTACGGTCCAAAAAAATCTCCAAAAAGTTTTGCTGCATTAGGATATTCTACGAAGTAAAAAACAAGCAAAAAATAGCAACTGGCACTGGTGTCGGTGTCAAAACCGGCGGATCTCGGGTAGGGGGTCCTGAAATGTGTGTCTAGGATCGATGGTAACAGGAGACGGGGGACACGATGTTTACCCAGGTTCGGGCCCTCTCTATGGAGGTAATACCCTACTTCCTGCTTGATTGATCTTGATGAATATGAGTATTACAAGAGTTGATCTACCACGAGATCGTAATGGCTAAACCCTAGAAGTCTAGCCTATGTGGATATGGTAATGAGTATATGTGGTGTCCTTTCCGGACTATCCCCTTTGGTTTATATAGACACCGAGGGGATCTAGGGTTTACATGGAGTCGGTTACATAAGAAGGAATCTTCGGTCGCCAAGCTTGCCTTCCACGCCAAGTAGAGTCCAATCCAGACATGGCGCAGTCTTCGGCCTTCATGTCTTCACAGCCCATCAGTCCGGCCCATGGATAACCGGCCGGACGCCCGAGGACCCCTCAGTCCAGGACTCCCCCAGTAGCCCCTGAACCTGGCTTTCAATGACGAGGAGTCCGGCGCGCTGATTGTCTTCGGCATTGTAAGGCGGGTTCCCCTTTCTCCGAACTCCAAGATAGTCTTCGGATGCAATGATAGTATCCTGACCTGTTACACACACCATACACAACCGCAAAGAGAATATAATATTTGCACGGATCTAATATGTTGACAGCTTTTTTCCAACACGACATCACGTGTGTCCGGTTACAATTTCGAACCGTTTTTCTTCTGCCTTTCCACACTTCAAGACGCGGTTGCTATTGGCACGTCTTGTCGAAACAGAGATCATGCCCCCCTTATTGCGGGATTCTCATCAATGCAGGCATGGATAACTCAACCGTGCCGTTTTTACATCCCTAGGGAACAGGAGAATCCTAAGGCGAGTGAGGAGGTGTTTAATATTTGTTGCCTTTATAAGGGGATAAGGATTCCCTCTTCCTCTCCTCACGCTCTCTCTCCGTCTCTGCCTTTCTGATCTCAAGCTCCAACACCCAAGTTCTGATCTCCTTTCTGCTCAAGCAACCATGTCTGGATCTAGTGGTCAGGGCAAGTGGATGGTCTCCTCCGTCAAGGAGGAGGACATTACTAAGCTCCGGGCAGCCTGATATTTGGCGAAGGAGATCGCCCATTGTTTGACAGCCGAGGGACAAGTCGTCCCCACACCGGAGCCCACAGAGAGGGTAGTATTCATCCCCCATTTCCTCCACGGGTTAGGGCTTCCACTCCACCCTTTCGCCCGCGGGCTGATGTACTACTATGGGATAGATTTCCATGATCTGTCCCCAAATTCCTTCCTCAACATCTCGGCGTTTATCGTCGTTTGCGAGGCCTTCCTCCGTATCCATCCCCACTTCGGGCTATGGCTCAAAGTCTTCAACATGAAGCCGAAGGTGGTGGATGTCCAGCACGCGGAGTGTGGAGGGGCCATGGTGAGCAAGCTATCCAACGTCTCCTGGCCCAAAGGCACCTTTGTGGAGACAGTAAAGGAATGGCAGAAGCAGTGGTTCTACATTACAGAACCTCACGGCACCACCTGGGCCGCAGCTGCCGAATTCTGCTCCAGTGCTCCCATGCGACTCACCTCGTGGGTCGAGAAGAGTCCGGACCGGTGTTCACGTGACGAGCTGATAGCGCTGCAGACGCACGTTCAAAGCATGGTGACCAAGGACGTCAAGCTCATTGACGTTATCCAGGTGATGCTAATCCGCCTGATTCTTCCGTGCCAGCACCGAAGCCGCCCTTTATGGGAGTTCAATTCGAAGAAGCACCAGACCCTGAAAAGGCTCTTCGATCCTTCTCACGAAGGGGCCTGGAAGTTGCTCTTTAAGGGCAACGAGAAGCCACCGGCCACAGACTCAGACCGTGGTCACAATTGTAACCGCCCCGCCAATGAGGTATGTTACTTTTGACGTATTCCCAACTTAAATGTTTCGAGGATGACGTCTAAGATCTTAGTATTGCTCTCTCAGGACTGGGTGGAGAGGGCGAAGCAGATCCAGTGTCCAGCTCCGCTGCCCGAAGAACCAGTCATCCCGCGCTTGGCGAGGATGCTGGTACCGGCGCCATATACAGCGCCGGAGAAGAAGGCCAAGAAGAAAGCCAAGGGGGCCAAGAGTGGCCCCTGTCAGAAGGGCACTTCGGACGCGATGTCCGAAGACGACGAGGCCCATTCCTCTGTCCCTGAGGACAACGAGGAAGAGGAGGAGGAGGAGGAGGAAAACAACCCTCCTCCCGAGGAGAAGAAGAAGAAGAGGGTGGCCTCGGCACATCTGGAGGCGAAAGCACCCAAAAAGGGGAAGGGTGCCCCAGCGGTCGACACCGCGTGGGACATTGACAGTGGCCTGGAACATCGCCCCCGTACTAGGCCCCGGGCCGCATCATAAGTGACATGGCTTATTTATGCGCACATCCAGCCCTTTCTTTTTATTATTCTAACATGGTTAATCCACGCTATTGCAGTCCGGCCCGTGACCTTATCCAGCGATCCTCATCTAGAGGTTCATTGGCTCCGTCGAAGATGGCGAGCATGTCGCCACCTCCTGCTTACTCCCCCGGGGCCAGGGACGACACCGAAGTGTTATTCCGGAGGACTGCTCCGAACAGAGGAGCCCAGGACGTTGTCCGGGAGGCGCCATGAGGCGGGACCTCCACTGCCAGACACATGGGGGAGTCAATCCCCGTGGAGACTGGCAAAGAGGGCCGTATCTAGTTCGACCCTCAGCCGAATATCGCCTCCACCAGTGGCTCCTGTCCATCCAGGAGCGCCAGATGACCTGATGGGGGCGCTACGAAGCGCCTCCATCGGGACGAGCACCGTATCCTTATGGTGCGGTGATCGAGAAGGTTTAGTCTGCCAAGAGCAGACTGAATGAAGCCTGCAGTAGCCTGTTAACAGGTTTCGAGGTAAGAAAGAGAAAAACCCCGTATAGTCCTTAGCCCTTGAGACGTTGTCTGGTGTTCGGCGAGGAGAACCAGACAGGGGATCAATCCTTAATTATAAGAGGCTGACTGAATATGTATCAATAAGCAGCCGTCCCTGTTGGCCGCGACCTTGCATGCTGCCGAGGTCTCCGAGCTAAAGCGGAGGCTGGAGCGGACCGAGAACGAGCTCGGCGAGGTTAAGGTTCGGCTCCAGGAGAAGCAAGGTGAGGAACGACTTGCTATATGTTCGGGAAAGGATAAGTGTTGTATATTGACAGTGCTATTGTGATATGTGCAGAAGCCGCGACCGAGGTCGAGGCCCTGAGGAAGGCCCTGGGCGAGGCCAAGGAGCAGGCTGTCCAGCAGTAGGCCGCCCGTAAGAAGCTAAAGGCCTGGGTAAAAGAAGTCCACCAGGAGCTCCAGGATGCGGTGAAAAAATGCGAGGCCTTGGATCATGATGCGTTGGTTCGAGGGACCGAACTCGCCAAGGCTCATCAGAGCATGGAGACCGCATGGATTGAGGCCCAGGACGCCCTCCAGGAGATCCAGGAGGCCAAGAAGATCACAGCGGGTAAGGCATTTAAGATGCAAAGCAAGTATGTGGAGAAGCAATACCTTTTACTAACCCGGGTTCGGAGTTCCCCAGGGGCTTTTGCGGATTTGCCACACAGTGTATCAGACGCCGTGGAGTTTTATCGAGCCGAAGGAGGGGGTTCTTCGGAGAGGCTCTTCTAGTCGCAGTATGCGGCACCAGAGCATCCCGTGTCCTTCACCGATCAGCTGAAACACCTGGTGGAGCTGCATAGGGTGGCCGAACTAGCCATTAAGGATTTGATAATCCGGCTGTGGCCAGCCGAAGCTATGCCTAGCAGCTACTTCAGACTCGTGAGGCGGATGGTGAACGCATGTCCTCGGCTGGACGTTATCAAGCGCTCCGTCTGTATTGAAGGTTCCCGTATGGCCTTCGCTCGCTGCAAGATGTGGTGGGAGAAGATGAACGTTGTTGAAGTCGCCAGCGGGCCGCCGGAGGGCAAGGAGCATCGCACACCCGAGCGATGTTTCGAGGATGTCGTATAAGGGTCTTGACTTGTAGCGGCGCAATGTTCGCAGGACATTGTATTTGAATAAATGTATTCATGTTCCCTTTGTCTTGTATTATGGGAACAAAGCCAGCTTTTGTAAAGTAATTTTATTATGCTTTGAATTGTTTCCTCCTGTACGGCCATGTTGTGTGTAATCTGAGGGTTGGCCAGTCGTCGGCTTCTGCCCTCACGTAGATAGTACGGAGGTGTTCGGGATGGAATCTAAACAATCTTGATCCAATTACATGGTCCTTGTGTTGGGGAACGCAGTAATTTCAAAATTTTCCTACGCACACGCAAGATCATGGTGATGCATAGCAATGAGAGGGGAGAGTGTGATCTACGTACCCTTGTAGACCGACAGCGGAAGCGTTAGCACAACGCGGTTGATGTAGTCGTACGTCTTCACGGCCCGACCGATCAAGCACGAAACTACGACACCTCCGAGTTCTAGCACACGTTCAGCTCGATGAAGATCCCCGGACTCCGATCCAGCAAAGTATCGGGGAAGAGTTCTGTCAACACGACGGCGTGGTGATGATCTTGATGTACTACCGTCGCAGGGCTTCGCCTAAGCACCGCTACAATATTATCAAGGATTATGGTGGAAGGGGGCACCGCACACGGCTAAGAATATGATCACGTGGATCAACTTGTGTGTCTAGGGGTGCCCCTGCCCCCGTATATAAAGGAGCAGGGGAAGGTGCGGCCGGCCAGGAGGAGGGCGCGCCAGGAGGAGTCCTACTCCCACCGGGAGTAGGATTCCCCCCTTTCCTAGTTGGAATAGGATTCGGGAGGGGGAAAGAGGAGAGAGAGAAGGAAGGGGGGTGCCGCCTCCCTCTCCTTGTCCTATTCGGACTAGGGGGGAGGGGCACGCGGCCCAGCCCTGGCCACCTCTCCTCTCTTCCACTAAAGACCACTAAGGCCCATATACCTCCCGGGGGGTTCCGGTAACCTCCCGGTACTCCGGTAAAATCCCGATTTCACCCGGAACACTTCCGATATCCAAATATAGGCTTACAATATATCAATCTTTATGTCTCGACCATTTTGAGACTCCTCGTCATGTCCGCGATCACATCCGGGACTCCGAACAAACTTCGGTACATAAAAATGCATAAACTCATAATATAACTGTCATCAAAACCTTAAGCGTGCGGACCCTACGGGTTCGAGAACAATGTAGACATGACCGAGACATGTATCCGGTCAATAACCAATAGCAGAACCTGGATGCTCATATTGGCTCCCACATATTCTACGAAGATCTTTATCGGTCAGACCGCATAACAACATACGTTGTTCGCTTTGTCATCGGTATGTTACTTGCCCGAGATTCAATCATCGGTATCTCAATACCTAGTTCAATCTCGTTACCGGCAAGTCTCTTTACTCGTTTTGTAATACATCATCTCGCAACTAACTCATTAGTTGCAATGCTTGCAAGGCTTATGTGATGTGCATTATCGAGAGGGCCCAGAGATACCTCTCCGACAATCGGAGTGACAAATCCTAATCTTGAAATACGCCAACCCAACATGTACCTTTGGAGACACCTGTAGAGCTCCTTTATAATCACCCAGTTACGTTGTGACGTTTGGTAGCACACAAAGTGTTCCTCCGGCAAATGGGAGTTGCATAATCTCATAGTCATAGGAACATGTATAAGTCATGAAGAAAGCAATAGCAACATATTAAACGATCGGGTGCTAAGCTAATGGAATGGGTCATGTCAATCACATCATTCTCCTAATGAGGTGATCCCATTAATCAAATGACAACATATGTCTATGGTTAGGAAACATAACCATCTTCGATTAACGAGCTAGTCAAGTAGAGGCATACTAGTGACGTTTGGTTTGTCTATGTATTCACACAAGTATTATGTTTCCGGATAATACAATTCTAGCATGAATAATAAACATTTATCATGATATAAGGAAATAAAATAATAACATTATTATTGCCTCTAGGGCATATTTCCTTCACCTTGAAGGAGTTGTTTAGCGCAACGAACAAGGCAATCAGACTTTATGGCTTTAACACCCTCACTTAGCCATAGGAGTTTTATAATAAAGCATGGGCGCAGCCCCTGGTTTAAGCCAGAGTACTGTCAGCATATGATCGGGAAGTGCCGATCTCTCGTGTAACGTGGAAAAAATCTCCAACGATTTGTAACCCTCGAGTAGCTGACCGGCTCTCGCCACATCATGACAGTCAGTTTTCGGCTTTCTCTACTGAGGTGCTCGTCTGGTCAAAGCCAGGGCACAATCGCAGTAGTTCTTCCTTTACTACTCTAGCTGATGGAGCGGAACGTAGGGTAGCAAGCACAGGAGCCGGGCAACCCAACTATTAACCAAAGACATGATTCAGAGCCAATGCATATAATGCTAAACTCGGGGTGCGAAACTTATATAAGAAGTGTTCGGACTGTGCTGCCGTAGTGTGGGGCGACAGGTAGCCCCTGGCGAATATTAAACATAAAAGAGTGTCGATGCAGCAAATAAGCAGATCGAAATAAAAATGAAGTAAGAAGCAAAAATCACATGAACTAGGCCACAAACCATTTTTACTATAATCTGGATAGATATGCCAAGGCGTATCTTGTACAAATGGTGCGAGAAGTATCCGGCATTTAACATGCCGGAATCAATAGGGCGCAGCGTGCGGGCCCTGAGAAATAAGTATGAGTACCATCAAGAAGAACGTATAAAGGTTACCCTACACACCTATGTTTCTTGCCTCCGTTGTATTTCAGTCCTGCTAAAGGACTTGACATCAGGCTCGCGGAAAAAGGTGCCTGAAACAAGAAAAATAAGTAAAAGTATGTGTGTCCGGGATCGGTCTGGCCGAATTGTAGACCCCGGGTTATCTCGTGCCTCCGTCGATGTCCATGGAATTTTGCGTGCGTAATTGTGTATGCGTGGTATGAATGCCACTACCTCATTGGGGCTGGGACGGAGGCCGAATTTCTAGTCGAGCTCTTGATGAGACGCGCTGTCCTGTTGCAGTGTAGTCCGGACCCACTTGATGGTGTCCAGGGGCTCGGCAGCTGGATTGTGATGCTGCTTGAGAAGGCCGTTCTGTACTTCTGTTGCTAGGGCGGCGATTTGCTCCTCTGTTCGGAGGGAGCATTCCGTATTGCCATTGACTGTTATGACGCTGCATGGACCGGGCATCTTGAGCTTGAGATAAGCATAGTATGGCACTGCGTTAAATCTAGGAAACACGGTTTGTCCGAGTAGTGCGTGGTAGCCGTTGCGGAAGGGGACGATATTGAATATTAACTCTTTGCTTCAAAAGTTGTCCGGAGAACTGAAGACCACCTCCAGCGTGATTGAGCCCGTACAACGGGCCTCTACACCTGGCGTGACTCCTTTAAAGGTAGTCTTTGTTGGTTTGCTTCATGAGGGATTAATGCCCATCTTCCATACTGTATCCTAGTATAGCAGGTTGAGGCTGCTTCCACCATCCATCAGGACTCGTGTTAGGTGGAATCCGTCGATGATTGGGTCAAGGACCAGTGCGGCCGAACCGCCGTGGCGGATACTAGTCGGATGATCTCGTCGATCGAAGGTGATCAGAAATGACGACCATGGATTGAATTTTGGGGCGACTGGCTCTACCGCGTAGACGTCCTTGAGTGCTTGTTTGCGCTCCTTTCTGGGGATGTGCGTGGCGTATATCATGTTCACCATTTTGACTTGGGGGGGATTTCTTCTGTCCCCCAGTGTTCGGCTGCCGGGGCTCTTCATCCTCGTCCTCACTTTGTGATCCCTTTTCTTTGTTTTCGGCATTTAACTTGCCAGCCTGCTTGAAGACCCAACAATCCCTGTTGGTATGATTGGCTTGCTTATCCGGGGTGCCGTGAATTTGGCACAGACGGTCGAGTATGCGGTCTAGGCTGGAAGGTCCTTCGTTGGTTCTTTTGTAGGGTTTCTTCCGTTGGCCGGACTTGGAGCCACTGAATCCGGCGTTGATTGTGGTGTCCTCGGTGTTGTCGCCATTGCTTCTGCATTTGTGTCTATTGCGCCGGAGCCCACTGGTGCTGTTCTTGGCCTCTATGGGGCCTGCCTCGCTGGCTGTGTTTTTGCTATGAGCCAGCCAACTACCCTCGCCTGCACAAAAGTGGGTCATGAGTGCCGTAAGGGCTGCCATTGACTTTGGCTTTTCTTGTCCGAGGTGGCATGCTAGCCATTCGTCACGGATGCTGTGTTTGAAGGCTGCTAGGGCCTCGGCATCCGGACAGTCAACGATCTGGTTCTTTTTGGTTAGGAACCTAGTCCAAAATTTTCTGGCTGATTCTCCAGGTTGTTGAACTATGTGGCTTAGGTCATCGGCATCTGGTGGTCGGACATAAGTTCCTTGGAAGTTGTCGAGGAAAGCCTCTTCCAAGTCCTCCCAGCTGCTGATGGAGTTCTCAGGCAGGCTATTCAACCAGTGCCGAGCTGGTCCTTTGAGCTTTAATGGGAGGTATTTGATGGCGTGGAGGTCGTCTCCTCGGGCCATGTGGATGTGGAGAATGAAATCCTTGATCCATACTGCAGGATCGGTTGTGCCGTCGTATGATTTGATATTGACGAGCTTGAACCCCTCGGGGAATTCATGATCCAGTACTTCATCTGTGAAGCAGAGCGGGTGTGCGACACCTCTATATCGGGCCACATCGTGGCGGAGCTCTGATGGAGTCCGTCTGTGGCGTTCGGCCCGAGCGTGGTTAGGTTTGTCACGTCCGAATAGGTAGCCATCATCGTGCTTCGAGGCACGTCCTCGCGATTCGTAGATCGATCTTGTGTGTCCTGCTCTACTGTCCAGAGTTTGTCGAAGGTCGTACATATGACTCCGGACTCTTCTGTCCCTATTTTGGCGGGGTGGTGGGGCGTTCTGCTATTCGGCTCGAGTTGCTGCTTTATCCTGACTGCGGGGTGGCCATTCAGCCGTTCTGTCCCGACGACATGGTGGTCGGTCCTCACTACACGAGGGAGATATGTGCTCCGGTACCTCCTCATCGAATTGAGGTAGCAGTCTGCGTTTCGGATAGCTCTTGGCTGGGCGGTTGATGCCGTATTCCTTGGCTGTCAGGACATCAGTCCATCTGTCGATGAGCAGGTCTTGTTCAGTTTGAAGCTGTTGTTGTTTCTTTTTCAGGCTCCTTGGAGTGGCTATGAGATGAAGCTTATAGCGCTCCTGCTCGAGAGGACCCTTAGGCACGGTGAATTCTTTGTTGCCAAGGCTTGTTTCCTCCTCGGAGGGTGGACGGTAACTATCATCCTCCGAGTCATCTTCTATGGCCTGTTCGTCAGGGTTTTCTTGCCTGCTGTCGTGTTCCTGTTCGGATGTAGCCCCGATAGGGTCTTCATTATTTTCGGTGTCGCCCGGAGTACTATTTTCTCCGGTGCCAGTGTTGTCGTCCTTTGAGCGGCGGGGCTTAGGGCAGCGCTTGGACTGTGTCTCGGAGGTTTTATTCGCATCTGGCTCTTCTTTGTCGTCGCCAGATCCTTTAGGTGTATCAACCATGTACACGTCGTATGAAGAGGTAGCCATCCAACGTTCAGTGAATGGCGGGTCTTGGCCTTGCTCCTTGTCGGCATCATCGTCCATATCGTCGATGTCTTTGGAGCCATAGTCAAGTTCGTCGGTTAAGTCATCGATAGTGGCTATGAAGTGGGTGGCGGGTGGGAAGCAAGATTCCTCATCATCCGTCTCTAGATTGAACCGGACAATGTTCAGCTGTGAGTCCTTCTCCAAGGACAAATTCTTTAAAGATTTTAGCACGTCACCCAAAGGCGAGTGCTGGAAAACGTCAGCAGCACTGAACTCGAAGATCGATAACCGATCTAGCTCGGTGTCCGCGGGCGTACACAATCCGGAACTTATAACTGGAGACGAGTCCGAAGTTTCGTTAAAGCGAATATTGCAGGGCGTCGAGTCCATATGTGGCTCCAACTCTGCGGACTCTGAGGCCTCAGATGGCTTGATCTGCTTCGGCTCTAAGGTCGTTGCAGCCGCATGAACCATCTCCTGGGTGTGATCCGATGACAGATTTAAGTCACATTCATCGGGATGAGGGGAGCGATCGCCGCGGGCTCAAATCCCTCGAAGATCAAGTCTCCACAGATATCCGTGACGTAGTTCAAGCTTCTGAATCCGACCTGATGGCCAGGGGCGTAGCTGGCAATCTGCTCCAGATGGCCAAGCGAGTTGGCCTGCAGTATGAAGCCACCGTATATGAAGATCTGTCTGGGGTGGGGGAGTTCCTCCTTGGACAACGCCATTGTTGACGATTGAAGGGGCCATCAAACCTTTTGTCAATGACACAGTGGAACTCTCAATGAAAGCACCAATGTTGGTGTCAAAACCGGCAGATCTCGGGTAGGGGGTCCCGAACTGTGCGTCTAGGATCGATGGTAACAGGAGAGGGGGGACATGATGTTTACCCAGGTTCGGGCCCTCTCTATGGAGGTAATACCCTACTTCCTGCTTGATTGATCTTGATGAATACGAGTATTACAAGAGTTGATCTACCATGAGATCATAATGGCTAAACCCTAGAAGTCTAGCCTATGTGGATATGGTAATGAGTATATGTGGTGTCCTTTCTGGACTATCCCCTTCGGTTTATATAGACACCGAGGGGATCTAGGGTTTACATGGAGTCGGTTACAGAAGAAGGAATCTTCGGTCGCCAAGCTTGCCTTCCACGCCAAGTAGAGTCCAATCCGGACACGGTGCAGTCTTCGGCCTTCATGTCTTCATAGCCCATCAGTCCGACCCATGGATAATCGGCCGAACGCCCGATGACCCCTTAGTCCAGGACTCCCTCAACTGGGCACTGTCAGGGGCTCCGCAGACCCAAGAAAGGTTCAAACTCTGGGCGTGTGCGAAGGACTCAATCTCTCTAGCCAACCAACTTATCACCCTGCAGCCTAGCTTGATGAATAAGGAAGAAGGCGGACATGATAGTTTACCCAGGTTCGGGCCACCTTGCGGTGTAAAACCCTGCTCCTGCTTTGTGGTGGATTGGCCTCATGAGGGGCTGAGGATGACCTAGTACAAGGGATGAACAACCTCGCGAGGTCTGCTCTGGCGAGGCAATGAGTCGACGAGGTTCAGATCCCTCTATATGGTGGTGGCTAACCTATACTTATAGTGGCCTCGATCCTCTTCCCCCAAATCGTAGGCGGGAAGGGATTCCACAACAGCCAATTTTGAAAGGGGGCAAGTAGTACATCTTATCCTGACGAAAGGTGGTCTTCACCTGCAAAGCTTCTGATCGTGAAGCTGCGGTGGGCTCGACGATGACATCCGTCCTGCTGTCCTGGAGGTCTTGGTCTCGTTCCATAGGAATGGAATACTTTGCCAGATTCCTCGGGAACCCACGCCCGCACTTGCCTCCTTAGCACCAAAAAGGAAACTGCCTCCTGTGCGCCCGCTGGCACCCACCTGGCCTTGGTCGTCATGGCTTCGTCATCGCAACCTCATGAGGTCGGGTACTGAAGGAAATATGCCCTAGAGGCGATAATAAAGTTATTATTTATTTCCTCATATCATGATAAATGTTTATTATTCATGCTAGAATTGTATTAACCGGAAACTTAGTACATGTGTGAATACATAGACAAACAGAGTGTCACTAGTATGCCTCTACTTGATTAGCTCATTAATCAAAGATGGTTAAGTTTCCTAACCACAGACATGAGTTGTCATTTGATTAATGGGATCACATCATTAGGAGAATGATGTGATTGACTTGACCCATTCCGTTAGCTTAGCACTTGATCGTTTAGTTTACTGCTATTGCTTTCTTCATGACTCATACATGTTCCTATGACTATGAGGTTATGCAACTCCCGATTACCGGAGGAACACTTTGTGTGCTACTAAACGTCACAATGTAACTGGGTGATCATAAAGGTGCTCTACAGGTGTCTCCGATGGTACTTGTTGAGTTGGCATAGATCAAGATTAGGATTTGTCACTCTGATTGTCGGAGAGGTATCTCTGGGCCCACTTGGTAATGCACATCACTATAAGCCTTGCAAGCATTGTAACTAATGAGTTAGTTGCGAGATGATGTATTACGGAACGAGTAAAGAGACTTGCCGCTAACGATATTGAACTAGGTATTGAGATACCGACGATCGAATCTCGGGCAAGTAACATACCGATGACAAAGGGAACAACGTATGTTGTTATGCGGTTTGACCGATAAAGATCTTCGTAGAATATGTTGCAGCCAATATGAGCATCCAGGTTCCGCTATTGGTTATTGACCGAAGACGTGTCTCGGTCATGTCTACATAGTTCTCGAACCTGTAGGGTCCACACGCTTAAAGTTCGATGACGATCAGTATTATGAGTTTTTGTGTTTTGATGTACCGAAGGTAGTTCGGAGTCCCAGATATGATCACGAACATGACGAGGAGTCTCGAAATGGTCGAGACGTAAAGATCGATATATTGGACGACTATATTCAGACACCGGAAGTGTTCCGGGTGGTTTCAGAGAAAACCGGAGTGCCGGAGTGTTACGGAACTCCCCCGGGAGAAATAGTGGGCCTTATGGGCCTTACTGGAGAGAGAGGGCTGGCCTAGGGCAGGCAGCGCGCCCCTCCCCCTCTGGTCCAAATTGGACTATGAGAGGGGGGCGGCGCCCCCCTTTCCTTCTCCCTCTCCCCCTTCCTTTCCCCCTCCTAGTAGGAGTAGGAAAGAGGTCCTACTCCTACTAGGAGGAGGACTCCTCCTGGCACGCCTATAGGGGCCGGCCGATCTCCCCCCTTTCTCCTTTATATACGGGGGCAGGGGGCACCTCTAGACACACAAGTTGATCTGTTGATCTCTCCCAGCCATGTGCGGTGCCCCCCTCCACCATAATCCACCTCGATCATATCGTAGCGGTGCTTAGGCGAAGCCCTGCGTCGGTAGCATCATCATCACCGTCATCACGCCATCGTGCTGACGAAACTCTCCCGTGAAGCTCTGCTGGATCGGATTTCGTGGGACGTCATCGTGCTGAACGTGTGCTGAACTCAGAGGTGTCGTGCATTCGGTACTTGGATCGGTTGGATCATGAAGACGTACGACTACATCAACCGCGTTGTGCTAACACTTCCGCTTTCAGTCTACGAGGGTACGTGGACACACTCTCCCCTCTCATTGCCATGCATCACCATAATCCTGTGTGTGCGTAGGAATTTTTTTGAAATTACTACGTTCCCCAATAGTGGCATCCGAGCCAGGTTTTTGCGTAGATTTTATATGCACGAGTAGAACACAAGTGAGTTGTGGACGATACAAGTCATACTGCTTACCAGCATGTCACACTTTGGTTTGGTGGTATTGTTGGATTAAGCGGCTCGGACCGACATTACGCGTACACTTACGCGAGATTGGTTCTACCGACGTGCTTTGCACACAAGTGGCTGGCGGGTGTCAGTTTCTACAACTTTAGTTGAATTGAGTGTGGCTACGCTCGGTCCTTGAGAAGGTTAAAACAGCACCAACTTGACAAACTATCATTGTGGTTTTGATGTGTATGTAAGAACGGTTCTTGCTCAGCCCGTAGCAGCCATGTAAAACTTGCAACAACAAAGTAGAGGACATCTAACTTGTTTTTGCAGGGCATGTTGTGATGTGATATGGTCAAGACATGATGCTATATTTTATTGTATGAGATGATCATGTTTTGTAACCGAGTTATCAGCAACTGGCAGGAGCCATATGGTTGTCTCTTTATTGTATGCAATGCAATCGCCCTGTAATGGCTTCACTTTATCACTAAGCGGTAGTGGTAGTCGTACAAGCAATATTTGGCAAGACGACAACGATGCTATGATGGAGATCAAGGTGTCGCACCGGTGACGATGGTGATTATGACGGTGCTTCGGAGATGGATATCACAAGCACAAGATGATGATGGCCATATCATATCACTTATATTGATTGCATGTGATGTTTATCTTTTATGCATCTTATTTTGCTTAGATCGACGGTAGCATTATAAGATGATCGCTCACTAAATTTCAAGGTACAAGTGTTCTCCCTGAGTATGCACCATTGCGAAAGTTCGTCGTGTCAAGACACCACATGATGATCGGGTGTGATAAGCTCTACATTCACATACAACGGGTGCAAGCCAGTTTTGCACATGCAGAATACTCGGGTTAAACTTGACGAGCCTAGCATATGCAGATATGGCCTCGGAACACTAGAGACCGAAAGGTCGAGCGTGAATCATATAGAAGATATGATCAACATAGTGATGTTCACCATTGAAAACTACTCCATCTCACGTGATGATCGGACATGGTTTAGTTGATATGGATCACATGATCACTTAGATGATTAGAGGGATGTCTATCTAAGTGGGAGTTCTTTAATAATTTGATTAACTGAACTTTAATTTATCATGAACTTAGTACCTGATAGTATTTTGCATGTCTATATTGTTGTATATAGATGGTCCGTGTTGTTGTTCCATTGAATTTTAATGCATTCCTTGAGAAAGAAAAGTTGAAAGATGATGGCAGCAATTACACAGACTGGGTACGTAACTTCAGGATTATCCTCATTGCTGCACAAAAGAATTACGTCCTGGAAGCACCGCTAGGTGCCAAACCTACTGCAGGAGCAACACTAGATGTTATGAACGCCTGGCAGAGCAAAGCTGATGACACTACAAAAAAAGACACATCTGTGACATTTTGTGTCGAACGAATTTTTTTTCTGTCATACATATGACACTTCTATGACGATAATTGTGACAAAACCCGGTATCATCAAAGATGTGGTGGGCTCCTACTTCTATGACAAAAAATCATGATAGAAAATGGGCTTTTCATCCTGGGCGGGCCGGAGACGCAGCTGCATGACATTCTTTGGGCCGTCCATGAAGGAAAAAACCGTGGTAGAAGCGAGGGGGAGGAAAATTTCGAGGAGTTCCCGGTTATGGTGGGAGGCCGGGGCCGAGCGATGCACGTTTCTATCGTACACGTACGCGCGTGTGTGCGAGGCATTGGCTCTAACTGAACCCAAGCAAGGCGTTAGGCTCTAACTGAACCCGAGCGATTGCACTGCAGGCTACGCATTACTGAACCCGAGCGATCGATCGATGGCTGTTAACTGAACCCGATCGAGCGATTCCTTCGCTACTGCTGCTAACTGAAGCCGATCGATGCTGCCTCT
>NC_041390.1:556563713-556566532 GCF_002162155.2 Triticum dicoccoides | reverse complement strand
GGGGGTTGGATGAACAGTTCCCGGTGGGGGTGGATGAACAAGACCCCGTGGTGTTGCCTCTGGATGAACAGGACCCCGATCAATCGAGCCGGTTGGGGCCGGATGAACAGGACCCCGTGGAGGGCTGGATGAACAGGACCACCCCGTGGAGGGCAGGATGAACAGTAGATGCTGGAGGGCAGGATGAACAATAGCCCGTGGAGGGGTGGTTGAACAAGAGCCCGTGGAGAGGGCTGGTTGAACAGTAGCCGGTGGAGTAGCGCGTGGTGGAGGCTGGATGAACAGGAGCCCGTGGATGAAGAATCACAGGTGGAGGCTGGAGGAGGTCGACGGTGGATGATCAGTAGCTCGTGGAGGCTAGAGGGGGTCGACGGTGGAGATGAACAGTATCCCGTGGAGTCCCGTTTTGCGGTACGCCACACCCCTCCCGATGAACAGGACCCCCGTTTCGACCGTAGCGCTCCAACACAAGTCCGTTTCCTCCGTTTTGCGGTACGCCACACCCCTCCCGATCAACAGGACTCCCGTTTCGACCGTAGGAGGTCCATTTCCTCCGTTTTGCGATACGCCAGACCCCTCCCGATCAACAGGACCCCGTTCCGAACGTAGGAGGTCCGTTTCCTCCATTGTGCGGTACGCCAGGCCTCGTTTCCATCGCCTATTCCGTCCAAGCCCTCCCGATGAACACGACCACACATTCCGTTTCGACCCAGCCGGTTGGCTCCCACGCGTTCCGTTGCCTCCCGATGAACACGACGCATTCCGTTGCCTCCCGATGAACACGACGCATTCCGTTGCCTCCCCATGAACATGACGCATTCTGTTACTTCCCCATGAACACAACGACGACGCTATTTCTCCGTTCTGACCCAGCCATGTACACGAGCCCTCGCCGTACGTATGCGCGAGTAGGCGTTTGAGACCCCGCCCGTATGTACACATACGTGGCCGTATTTTCTTTCTTGCACCCTGGCCGATGTACGTACGTGTACATGCTACGTGCGCGCCTCTACTATGACACGTGCGCGCCTCTACATCGATCAGTACGTACGTACACGTTCGCGACCAGAATGACAACGCTGCGTACGCTTCGACCAGGTGGGTCCCGACTGTCAGGCACTTCTTTGCCTGCGAAGATGTAGCTGGTGGGTCCCAGCAGTCACGGGGCGAATCGTTTTTTTTGCCCGGATGCACTTCCTTGCGTGCGAAGATGTAGCTGGTGGGTCCCAGCAGTCAGGGGGAAATGTTTTTTTCACGAAATACAGTGGCCCGTCCGGTGGGTCCCAGCTGTCAGGTGGAGGAATCATTATTTTCCGCGTAATAAGGAGGCACTTCCTTGCTGCGGCCATGGACCCAGCTGTCAGCCTCTCCACGTACAATCCACATCTGATGGAAGTTGTTCCTTGACCATGTTGACCACGCCGCGCCGAGAGCACCAGGGCGGTGGACGACGGCGAGGCCTAGGAAGGGGACGACACGGAGGCAGGGAAGACTCGGCAGTTGTTTCCCACTCGGAGGGGAGTACGACTGTACAAGGGTTTACTGGTTCGTCTGCCATCGCCGGAGAATAACAACCGGTGTGGGTGAGTAGAGGGATGGCTAGGCCAGCGATGGGAGTACGGTCGGGCGGTGAGGCCTGCGCGGCAGCACAACCATCCGCGAGGAGGAGGGAGCAGGCAGTCCCGCCGGCGCTTGTTTGAGCGGCTGGAGCAGGAAGACCAGAGATTGAAGAAGCACGATGGCCGTTGGATGGACATCCAACAGTTAGTGCTTGTGCGTCAACCTTTTTTTAGGAATGCCTCAAATCTGTGAAAAACAACATACAACCCATCTGCCATTATTTCTAATAATTTACAGCCCATTTGCTAATTCTTAAGGTTTTTTTGGAGCCCATATTCTTTTTGTTAGCATTACAGCCCATATGGTGGCAACAGTTAAAAAATTATACGAAATTTTGCATATTTCGGTGCGGTCCGAACTGTTTTTAATCCTGAAATTTCGACTCACATTCAAACTGATTTTAAAAATAAATGTATATCAATATAAAATCAAACAAATTATCCACGCATAAAAATTAATGTAATTTAAAATCTTGAAATGAAAAAAAAGATATTTGAAACTAATTGCCGGTTTGATGTGTTTTAAAAATGTACAGCCCATTTCTCATTACTGATGGGCCATTTTCTCGGCCAGCCGAATGAAAGCTCTCCTCGTCTTGAAAGATTTGCAGCCCAACAGGCCTGACAAAGCGACTTACTTGGCAAATCACAAAAAAACTGGGCTGTGGCCGTGGACCCAGCTGTCAGCCTTTCCATGTACAGTAATCTTCCGATGGAAGTCGTTCCTTGACCATGTTGACCACGCCGCGCGGAGAGCACCACGGCGGTGGACGACGGCGAGGCCTAGGAAGGGGACGATGCGAAAGTGGAAGCCCGCGCGAAGAGGACTACGAGGGTTCACTGGTTCGACTACGGTGTGAGGCTACCGTCGCCGCAGGGCCTAGCCAGCGGTGGGAATAGTAGGGGGCGGTGAGGCCTCTGCGGCAGCACAGCCGGCCACGAGAGGTAGGAGCATGCGGCACGACCGGCGCTGCTTTGGGCGGCTGGAGCAAGAAGACCAGAGGTTGAAGAAGCACTACGGCCGTTGGATGGACATCGTACGGTCACTGGAGCTAGAATCGTTCATATTGACTAAGTTGACAAGCCCTTCGTCCCCGTCAACTTAGTAGGCCCACAAGTCAGCCTCCCAGCAAGGTGGGTCCCAGCTAGCCGGGGGAGTATTCATTTTTTGTGCGTAATAAGGAGGCACTTCCGGTGGGT